>NC_038043.1:22101509-22401509 GCF_002211085.1 Panicum hallii | reverse complement strand
GCTTGACAAGGTGTTTATTGACTTGGAGTCACTTGAAGGGTTGGGCATGGTGGCATCATCATCAACTGCTGGACCAATCTAACCACCAATTTGGGAAACAATTGCAATTCAGCCACCGAGCTTGTTTGGCACTTGCAGTTCTTTCTTTTCTTTTTTAATGTTTTGAACGGGGCATTTGGTATTTTGGGGGGCAGGTGTCCACTGGAGAGTCATCATTTGCATCACACGAGAATCACTGAGGGTCCGTTTGGTTCCAATTTTTAGGACCGATTCGCTTCACAAAATCTGAGAACGCAACCAAAGGGCTTCCACAGCTGCAGCGATTTTTTGGAATCCACCGATTCCCGCAAGTGTGAGGACGCATCGGGGCTCTAGGCAGATTCTACCGATTCGCGCCTTGTAATTACCCGCGTTGCCACTGCCAAGTCGTAACGGTTCGGTTCTTTTCTTTTCTTCCTCTCCCGTGCGCCTCCTCCCCTGCCCTCTCCCTCTGCCCCCCCGACGCGCCCCCGCCGCCGCCCGCGGCCCGCCGCCCCCCGGGCCGCCGCCCGCCGCCCCCCGACGCGCCTCCCTGCCGCGCCCCGACGCGCCTCCCTGCCGCGGCGCCCGCAGCCGCGCCGGCCGCCGCGCCCCCCGACGCTGCCGAGCTCCCGCCACCGCCCCCACCCCCGACCTCGTGCCACACCCCCCCCCCGTCCTCGTGCCGCGCCCGCCCCTCGCCCACTCCTCCGATCCGGATCTAGATCTAGCGCAAGGTCGGGCTCGGCCTCGGCCCAGGCTCCCGCCGCGGCGTCGGTGGGCGACGGGCTCTTCGCGGACTACAAGGCCACGACCGCTTTCATCTTCCCCGGCCAGGTACGTTGCGGTAGAGAGAGCTGTTTTGGCATGTTTTGGCTCTGTGCTAATATGTTTAACCCAGGTCTCAGGCTACTCTCCCTTCCATTGACAGCTTTATACATGTTTGGTAGTAGAGATAGCTTGCATTAAATATATGAGCTCAGGACATTACTAACTCCATCCAACAATTGAAGACATTTAGCTCAACCAAAATTCATTTTTAGGATATTTCAGATCACCACCTCAAGATATCTGGAAGTGGAAAGGAATGCAATTGCTTCATCTTTAAAAGATACAGATGTTTTTCATACATCTTTCCGATTTTCTTATTGGTGCTTATATGGCAAATGCGAAAATAAATCAAAACTAAAGTCACATGATATGGTTTTATAGTCATTCTTTGATACACGTCCTATTGGCTGGCTTGCCATTATCAATTTCTAAAGTACTGATTATAGCAGTGCTGTCTAGTTATGTATTTCTCTTTTTTTAGGTACTTATTTAGTTACCGCAAGGTGCCAGATTTTTCCTGTAACAAATAAATGGCTAGATTTGTCCAGGAACAAGCCATGAAGACAGGCTTATTCTGCATTGAGAACAGATGTATAGTATGTAGGAGTAGGACAAAATAATTGTCACAGATTATGGTGGTCGCTACATTGTTCTAAGTTCTTTTTGTTATTTTAGCATGTTCTACTGAGCAGGTGTGTGAGCTGCTTGTTTGTCAATCTTTTCCAAGAGTGTACCGTATTTGGGATCGATGTTACCAAAATTTTTTTACTTCTCTTGGGGTCCTCTTGACAAGGAAACATTATCTTGCCCTTTTTGTGGTAAAAAGATCTACATGGAACATATCAGTTGAATTCCAGAAATAATATATGTACATTTTCAATTAATGGGTGTCTCAGAAAGAAATGTTCTATTGTTCAAAACTCTAAATATTCATGTAGAAATTATTGTTAACAAGACCCAACCTAATAGGAACTAGGTGGTTTTTCATTAAGAAGATGTACAGATTATTGTTACAACTTAAACTTCTACTTTTTTATGTGACATTTTGACTGCGTTGTTTCCCAGTGAAATTGCTTGATTGGGGTGAGGATGGTCATAGGTCAGAACAAGATATTGCAGCAGTAAGAGCCGCATTTTCACAGGAGGTCTCTGTTTGGCATAAGCTTGACCATCCAAATGCAACTAGGTACTGCTTGGTTAAACAAGGCATTATTTATATATTTCATATTTCTTAGCTTTACATGTGCTGCTGTAATAACATTGGCATGCATTTATTTAGTCCATATTTGGTGATGTTGGAAGAAATGGTGATAAATTGAAATAGATCTTCAGTGTCATATCGCAAGTTATTGGCCATACTTATTTGTCTAGATTGCACATTGATTTCATTACATCAATATGTGTTGGGAATTTGGATAAAAACTTATATTTTCGAAAGGACCTGGAATGAAATTTTGAAAATGCAGATTTTAGCTGGGTACATGATAGTGCTAGTATTGGGGAAACATGGGGTGATTGGTCACTGTGGGGGCACAAAGTTTGCAAGGTTAATGTTTCTCAGTACATGTTGATTTCTTATATATTACAGATATACTAGCATCTATGCAAGCACTCTTCTTCTACGCTTCCACTACAAACTATTTTTGTACATGGGCACACATATATCTGCACCTTGTGCACACCTACATACTTGTTTGTGGGTGTTGGTGCACTGATTTGCATGTCTAATTGTTCAGTTGTAGTGTTTGCAAAACTAAGGTTGAATGCATATGTGCTTATCATATTCAACAATGCTAGAAAATTTGAAGCGCTTCTTATGTGTTCTTATCTGTTCTCCTGCAGGCACGTCCCAGTAGTTAGCTAGCTTTGCGTCATCCATTCACTGCATTGAGGAACGGACATACATTACGCACTGTAAGTTCTCTCGGCTCTCGCTGTACTCGTCTGAACTTGGGACTTGAACTAGCGCCCACTTCATATTTTGTCTTATTTTCAGCTGCCGGACTGATTTGGACTGGTTGTAGAAGGGGTCAAGGGCCACTACTAAACTCTGAACACATCCGTCGGTCCATCCCCTCGAAAAGAGGTGAGCTACGTTGGATTGCCTAAAGTAGAAAGAATTTATGGTCATCTGATAGCAGTGCAAGGCATGAATGGAGCAAATTAAGTACTTTTTCACTGTAATGCATTCTTTGATTTTATTTTGCCTTCTCTAGACAAATTAGTGAGTGCTTCTTTTACAGTTACATTGTGGCATCTTGATAATTCATGACCTAATGTGATGCAAATTATGAATATTTTTGTTCATTCTTTTTATTGACACTAGTATGGCTGAGAAGGCGGTGTGGGATAAGGAAAATGTGAAGCACTTCTGTGACATATGCATGCGTGAGGTTAATGCTGGGCATAGGCCATTAGGTCATTTGAACAAAGTCGGATGGAAGAATGTTGCAGAAAAGTTTGAACACATAACTGGTCGGAAACTAGAACATTTGCAACTCAAGAATAAATGGGATAGTCTGAAAAGAAGTTATTCTTTTTTTATGGAGTTAAAAAATGCTGCCACGGGACTTGGTTGGAATGATGAAAAGCAGACTGTAGATTGTTCAGAAGAATGGTGGAACGAGCATCTTGCGGTGAGTGTCACAACAATTATCATTTTGTAGTTTTCATGGATATTTTGTAGTATCTAATTGAACCATTGTATTGCAGAGATGTCACGATCCAAGTAATGGAAGGAAATGCAAACATGTTCAGTTTAGAAAACGTGGTCCGGACAACTTGGAGGCGATGCACATCATGTTTGGAAGTGCACATGTTACTGGGGCATCTGCTTCCATATCGGGAGATTTGTCTGATAATTGCAGTGATGATGAAGTGCATGAGCTTGAGAGAAGCCCCTCAAATATCCACATGTCCAGTATGCTCCAACCTAAAGGCAAGAAGCGTAAAGGCCCTTCTTCTACATGTGCGGATGATAAGGAAGAGAAAAGTCCATTTTTACGTCTGTACAAGCAAACCTGCAGCAAGATCGAAGATGGAATGAACAAGATTACCAGTAGTATAGAAGCTTCATCGGCCCCTTATATGACTAGCAACATTCCTACCCTTGCGAAGGCCTTGAGGATGGTGAAAGAATGTGGAGTACAGGAGAAAACTGGCCTCACGCATACAGCTGCAATGTCGATAATGAAACCTGATTTTAGGGAGCTCCTCGGATTGCTGGACACAAATGAAGGAAGACTTGATTTGCTGCAAAGGGAGCATGAGATAAAGAAGTTGCCTTAATCATTATGTTCAATCTTGTTATTTGAATCCTTATTGTTGTTTGGACTATTATATTGTTGTTCTTGTGTTTGCAAACCTTTATGTTTGAGTCCTTGTTTCTTCGGACCCGTATTTGTATGAAACCTTTATGTTTGAGTCCTCATATGTTCAGACCTGTATGTTGATAATCTGAAATGTGGCTTATGGTATGTACTTGTTATGCTTATGCTTGCAGAGGCATGGACGATTTGGCAAAGAAGGGTCACAATGGACTTCAACTTCTAGCCGAGTTGTCCAAGCAGGCTGCCACCATTGGTCATTTAGGTGACCGGTACACCGAAAGGTACTTGAATAAAAATGATTACAGAAATCCTCAACAATCTGGAATTGAGTGGGTCGAAGAGTGCCTAGCTGCCCCTAGATATTTCTACAAGATGTTTAGGATGACTCCTGAGGTTTTCTGGGTACTTCATAATTTGCTTGTCACTAACTACGGTTTGAAGGCAACAAGCAATGTTTCATTGTGGAGTCACTAGCTATATTTTTATGGATTGTTGGAGGACCTCAATCTTTTTCTCAAGCTGAAAACCGCTTTGTTCGGTCCCTATGGACAGTTCACACTAAATTTAAGGAAGTCTTGAAATGTTTGAGAAAATTAGCAAAAGATAATATCACACCGAGGGATCCTACTTTCAGTACGGAGCATGCAAAGGTTAGAGAAAACCGTTTCTGGCCTCATTTCACAGATGCTATTGGAGCCTTAGATGGGTCACATGTACAAGTTTCGGTACCTACAGAGGATGTTGTCAACCACACATGTCGGCATGGGTACACATCGCAAAATATTTTAGCAGTTTGTGATTTTGATATGAGGTTTACTTTTGTGGTTACTGGTTGGCCGGGCTCTGCACATGACACACGGATCCTCAATCATGCCTTAACAAATTTTGGTGACAAATTTCCGAAACCACCTGCAGGTACAAATGCTAAGTTTGTATATACTTTGGTATTATTTGAAGTATAAGTCATGAAGTATATGTCATTAACTTGTGTTTTTAGGCAAATACTACCTTGTGGATTCCGGTTATCCGAACCGAACCGGATATCTTGCTCCTTATAAAGGAAGTACATATCATCTACCCGAATTTCGTCTTCGCAGACAGCGAGCACCTCAAGGGAAATATGAGATGTTCAATTATTTGCATTCATCCCTTCGCAATGTAATTGAGCGTGCATTTGGAGTCCTTAAGCAAAAGTGGCGTATATTGAAGTCGATGCCAAGTTTCTCAACTCGTACGCAGGCGCATATCATTATGGCTTGCATGGCATTGCACAATTTCATTCGTGATAGCGCGTTACAAGATGATGCGTTTGACAAATGTGATGAAGATGAGAACTATATGCCGCGAGATGAGGACGACACCGAGGAACCAGAAGTGGCGCAACTAGAAGTGGATGAAATTCTTGAGGAGGAGAATGAGGTTACCATGAACATTGTTCGTGATAACATAGCTAATGCTTTGATTAGTTGAAGATAATATTTTAGTTAGGTCGATGTGGATCTATATATCTTTTGTATTAATTATATATGTCAAACAATTCTAATTATGTTAATTTCCTCTCCAAAACGGTCTCCTTACGATTAATCAGCATATAAACAGTCCTACACAGTCTCAGGGGCAAAACTGACATTTCTCACAGAATCATACAGTTGACAGCTGTTTCAGCCAAACAGCTTTCAGCTTTCCCACAGCTGTCAGCTCACAGCAGCTTTCCCACAGCTGATTCCAGAAATCAGATTTTCAGGAATCCACAGCTGAACCAAACACACCCTGAATCTAGTCGTATAGGTTACACCAGGCCATGACGAGGGTTGCCAAATGAGATAACCTAGTGGCTAGTATTTCCAATCTTTCTATAGCCAGAATTATTCTGGGTTGAGCAATATAAGCGGGCAATTGTGTCAACCAAAAAAAGCTGTGATGCTAAGGTATTGTCTGTTGCAATATTTGGGCTCTAAAGGCTCACCATGTAAATTCAAATAATTCTAATAAAATCTCAAAAGCCCATTAGTGCAAAGGTGCATGGTAACAAGTTAGTCCCACCTTGCTAGTGGAGGTGGAGAAAATCCAATTTAAATAGTTGGATACTCTCCATGCTCTTGCAAGTGCGGGTGAGAGGAAGAAAGAAGAACACAAGTGCGCACTCGCCTCGCCTCGCCTCGCCGGGCTTAGGGTGCGGGCGCGCGACGTGAATGGTCCGCCAAAATCCGGTCCAATCCTTGCGGAAACACGGCTTCCTTTTGCAGATTTGTTTTGCCACTTCGAATCTGTTACGGATCTCACGCGCGGAATTTTAGAACTCGTAGCCGACTTGGTTTTTGAGACGCCAAAAACCCTAGCGGTTCATGTGACACTCAGGTAATTAGTGTTGTCACACCTTAAATTTTAGTGTGATGTTATGTGCAAAATGTGGTAAAAGTGTGTTTAAAATTTAAATACTAAGGAAAAAGGGTTATTTATATAGTTATATTTTAATAAAGGTCCTTTAGTGCTAAATGGGTAAGCATGGAGGGTAGAATTCAAATGTATGAGGGTTGTTTTGCAAAAGTCAAAAACTTGTGTTTAAATCGCAAATGTAGATGAAACTACACCTAGGATGCATTTGTAGTGTAGTTTTAAAATAGGATTTATGTAAAGTTTGGAAATCTTGTTAAGTTTTAAATTACAAATCCTTAGCTCTTCTGCAAAATAAGTCTTAAAGCAAAGTTGTACATTTTGAAAAATCATACATTTTTTCTTTTGGGCCCATTTCCATTTGAGCTTTGGTTTGAAAGTTATTTAAATATTACAGTGGAGTCCCTATCTTTTCTGGAAATTACAACCGGGTCCCTCTTCGTCTACCTCGCTCTCCCTCTCCTCTGTTTTCCTCTGCCGCATGCCGCCGCCGCTGTCCTGGCCAAGTGCGCCGCCTCTGCCGCCTCAGCGCCCGTCCACGTGCCCTTTCTCGCACCACCGCCGCCTTCCCCGACCTCGCGCTGGCCACCCCCTGCCCTCGCCACGTCGTCCGCGGTCTTCCCGAGCCGTGCTTCGCCGCTGATCGCCATCGCAGCGACTCCAGCACCACCTCCTGCTTCTGGCGATCCCACGCGTCGCTCCCCTGCCTCGCCGCCGCCCTCCTGACCTTGTGCTGTCTCGCCCCCGCGTTCCCCACGTCGCACTGCCGCCATCAGAGCCTCGCCGTGCCGCCACGCGCGCCGCCGATGCGCCAGCTTTTGCTTCTGCTCGGTCACGTCTTCTTCTTGATCCTGAGCACGTCCTGGAGTCCCTAGCACCCTTGCTCTTACGTTGCACACACACTTTTCCACTCAATTTTCTCTGCTCCGATCACCTTCCTTCACCCGGCCTCCGCCGCCATCTCTAGCCATCGTCGACAGCCGTCCACATCACCCCCGAGCCCCGATCCAGTGCAGCCAGAGCTCTGCCGTGATCCGCTGGTGCTCCTTAACCCCGCCAATTTTGGTTTCCTGCATCCCAGCACCATTTCCCGCAGCTCCGACGAGCTCTTTCCTCCGCCGCCGCTCAGCTTTCCGCCGACCAGCCGGTGTAGAGCCTCTCCACCCCGACCCAAGGCGTCAACCACACCACATCATCCCCCTGAAGCGATCCTGCCCCTTCTTCACCGACCTCCGTCGCCCTAACCCGCAGAACGCCGATCGCCATTGCTGCCAGTAAGAAACCGACGTCCACTCCATCGTCGAGCACTACCCTCCGCCCTATCTCCAACCAAATTAAGTTGGGGGAAAGCATCCCCGCACTCCCCCGATGCTCATGCGCGCCTTGCTTCTCCATGTTCGCCGGCCCCTCGCCGGGAACGACGACGCCCCGACAAGGTCGCCGCCACCCCTCGCCGCCGGCCGTGCTCCGTCGCTAATCTTGATGCACATCACCCACTTGTGGACACCGTAGGACTTGTAGGTCACGTAGGACCAGATCATCAACGGCCAGGACCCCGCCGCCGGCGAGAACGCCGTGGACAAAGATGCCGGACGCCGTCGAGAGCCGGCAAGGGCATACTTGTGATACCTTTTTCTGTTCTAGGGACCTAAGTGCAAGAATCCGAGGACCCCAGTGTAAACTCATGTGTTATTTTATGTGAGCTAGGCTGCTGACTTGCAAAATTCATAGCAAATTGTAGAAAAATCCAAAACTTGCTAAACTAGTTTTGTTGGAAACTAGATTTCAGACTCTACCACTTTTATTAATGAAGTTTAGTTTGAAACTAAATACTTTTGAATCTATTTTAAACTTAAGGTAAAAGGGTATAGTGTGCATAACTTCTACATACTAGCTTAGTTTCTTGCGATTTTTGGTATGTAGCTTCTATAGGTCATGTGTGGGCTTGTGTAAAAGTTTCAAACTTAGAAATGTTTTGTAGTTTAAGTTCTTTTGAATTTGAGCAATTCAAATTTGAAATGATTTGAAATTAATTAAACATGTTCCTTAGGCTTATTTAATTAGATCTTTTTATCATAATCTAACGTATTGATAATTAGTTTATAATTAAATTTTCAAAACTTTATAATTCTATTTACCTAAAATTTGAGTTTAAACTTGAAGTTTGAAATCAAATTCAAATATTTTAAGTTTCTGTTTTCGGCAAATCCAGTACTGTAACCATAACTTAAATATAAATGGTAACTTAAAAGTAAAACCCCCTTGTTTCATGAATTCATGTGTGTTAATTGTTGGATTGCAACTTTATTGTGAAATAAAATCGTTAACTCAAGCACCATCTCACTTAAATTATTGCATATCATGTAGAATCAACGATGCTCGACGACGGAGACTACGAGATAGTCTTGGGACAAGACCAAGGGTTTTCTGAAGACCCGATAAACGTCGCCGAAGATCTAACTGAAGCCCTGAACCAAAGTTCGGAAGTCTCTGACACTCCTGCCCCCAACCCCACTCAAGAAGGCAAGCCCCGATGCATACCCCAGTATTTCAATTTATTACAATTTCATTATTATATTATATATCTTGCATTACGTCTAGGAGTTGAAATGAAACCCTAGTTGCATATACCCTAGGAATCCAATGTATTGTACCTGAGTCCTTATCGCATAGACGCTCTGCTAAATAGGGTCGGTAAAAGTCGAGTGATTTCCTGTCACTCGCACGATATAGGAATTGCTTGTGTACTACTCTGCAATCACTATAAGGATAATGGACAGGGTCATGTGCTGTGTCATGACCGGGAAGTTTATCCTGTCTGTTTTGATAAAAGTTGTTAAGGTCGCAGTGTGTGGTAGTGGTGGCTAAGCGTTTGAAAGTACTAGCCACATGCCGCGAAATATGGTAAAGCGGTAAGCCTAGTACCTGAATGGCCCGGCAAATGGACATGTCTCCACCACTCGATTATTTAATTTCTGTTGTACACACGCACCGACGTGTGAGAGTGCGTTCTGCATAGCAGACAGGAGTACGATCATGTAGTCACGCTACAGACGTACGTCCTGCACAATTGGTGTGCTTACGGTCCTGTAGTCGCTTGTGGTGGCCCTGATCCATAACCCGGAATATGAGGGAAACGGTTGCTTCGGAACTATCGTTGGATGTTCCAGGCGTGTGAGTTAGCTTTACCCTTGCAAGGTTGAAACTCGATTCAGAATCGTCCATCTCTCGCGGAAATTGAGACTGCTTATTCCTTCTGCCACATAGAGTAAGAAGTGTAACTATTGATGGAATTGTCTTGATGAAAGTAAATCTCAACCTTGCTTGCTTAGTATAGGTGCTTACCTAGAATGGATAATCAACTAGAATCTGGAAAGCTAAAATTGGAAAGTAAATCATACTCTTTGTTGCTTTTCAGCTAAAAATAAACCCAGAGCCTTTACAATGCCTTCATGAGTCTAATTACCTGGCTAAGTATACCACGAAGCGGGTAAGTCTTGCTGAGTATTAGTATACTCAGTCTTGCTAGTCTATCTTTCAGGTATGACTTTCGAGAACCCCACGGACAACCCTGCATGGCCATCTTCTGTTCCTTTTGGCTGGTCCGTGGAGTGGGATCCGTCCCCGGCTGGCAGTGACCCTCCTGAGTGACACCAAGCTTTGGGCTGAGCATGGTGTCAACCTTCGTGATGTGTGTAGTCGTGTGTTTATATTTCCTTCCGCTGTGAACCTGAGCAAGCTTTTAGCTTGTTACTTTAAACAATGTTTGTATAAATTTACTTAAAGTTTGAAACAGTTTGTAATAACGTTTTATAAGTTGTAAATTATAAATTGGTGAGCTGTTGCGTTGTAAACTCACCTTCGTGCGAGGTAAACCTGCTTCGATCCTGTTGAACCGTGGTTGTATCGGGCGGAGACCCGACAGACCAATGGATTGTTCCGTTTGAAGTGCGTTGAGTTAGTATCGGCTGAACAACGATGGCTAGCGCACTTGAGCCAGAACAATTTAGATGTGGGCGCTATGATCGGTACACTTGTAGATCGTCTACAAGATATGTACCTCCATCACACAGATGCTAAAAAGTTGTGGGACGCCCTGGAGGCCAACTATGGCGGCATAGATGCTGGTGCTGAGTTGTACATCATGGAGTAGTACCATGACTACAAGATAACCGATGGGAAATCTGTAGTCAAGCAGGCTCATGAGATACAGTGCATAGCCAAGGAGCTTGAGCACCTCAGGATCAACCTACCCGACAAGTTTGTGGCTGGTGGCATCATTGCCAAATTGCCTCATTCATGGAGGGATTTCGCCACTACTCTCAAACATAAGAGGATGGAGATATCAGTGTCTGATCTGATAGCATCTCTTGATGTTGAGGAAAAAGCTTGGGTCAAGGATGGGCGATCTAAGGCTACTGAGGGCCAGACTAGTGCCAACATGGTGCAAAAGTCTCACAGCAAAGGCAATGGCAAGGGAAAGATGACCAAGCCGCAGCCTACCACTACTTTCAAGAAAAAGAAATTCAAGAAAGGTCAATGCTGTTTTGTGTGTGGATCTACCGATCATTGGGCAAAGAAGTGCCCACACCGCAAAGGAAGAAAGCCTTCACCTAAGCAGAAGACTGTGAACACGGTCACCATGGCTGGAGTGGAAACCAGTGGGTATAATTCTTTACCTTCGGTTTTTTCAGTATTTCAATCTACTAGTTGGTGGCTTGATACTGGTGCAAATGTTCATGTGTGTTCTGATGCTACCTTGTTTTCTTCTTACCAGACCGCTCGGGATTCTACAGTGATGATGGGCAATGGGTCGCATGCTACTGTTCGTGGTGTTGGCACGATCGATCTGAAGCTTGCTTCAGGAAAGATCGTGCAGCTGAAGAACGTGCAGCATGTCCCTACTATCGGCAAGAATCTAGTTAGTGGCTCCCTTCTGTGTAGGGATGGTTTTAAAGTAGTGATTGTGTCCAATAAATTTGTCGTGTCTAAGTGTGGATAATTTATCGGTAAAGGCTATGAGTGCAGAGGCTTGTTCCGTTTTTCAGTTTCAGATTATTGTAATAAGTCCGTGAACTTAATTTCTGATGGTATAAATGAGAGCGATCCATTTCTGATGGTATAATATGTCATCTGAATTTTGGCTCTATATTTCAACTTTCCACCATGAGTTTAATTCCGAATTTTTCCATAGTCAAAGGTTCTAAGTGCCATAGTTGTGTGCAATCTAAGCAACCTTGAAAACCTCACAAGGTGGCAGAGGAGAGATATTTGGCACCTCTAGAACTCGTCCATTCAGATATCTGTGAGATGAATGGCGTGTTAACAAAAGGTGGAAAAAGATATTTCAGGACCTTGATTGACGATGCAACTAGATTTTGCTATGTGTACTTGTTGAAAACGAAAGATGAGGCTCTTAACTGCTTTAAATCTATAAGGCTGAAGTAGAAACCCAACTTGAGAAGAAGATCAAACGACTTAGGTCCGATCGAGGAGGTGAATATTTCTCTAACGATTTTGACTTATTCTATGAGGAACACGGCATTATTCATGAGAGGACGCCTCCCTATTCACCCCAATCAAATGGGGTTGCCGAAAGGAAGAATCGCACGTTGTCTGACTTGGTTAACGCCATGTTAGACACCGCTGGATTATCTAAGGCATGGTGGGGGGAGGCAGTATTGACTGCATGTCATATCCTGAATAGAGTTCCCATGAAGAACAAGGAAAAGACTCCTTACGAGGAGTGGATTGGGAGAAGATCTTCACTCTCTTACTTGCGCACATGGGGTTGTTTGGCCAAGGTGAATGTGTCAATTAATAAGAAGTGCAAGTTGGGACAAAAAACTGCGGATTGTATCTTTTTAGGTTATGCACATCATAGCATTGCTTATAGATTTCTAGTAGTTAAATCTGAGGTGCCTAATATGCATGTAAATTCACTGTTCGAGTCTCGTGATGCTACATTTTTTGAGAATATTTTTCCTATGAAAGACTTGCATGTTATATCTTCATTACCTCTGAATAAAACAGTGAATACAACTCCTGAATCTGTTGAATTTTTCTAAGCATGATGAACACACACTTGAATCAAATCATGAGGAGATTCACAGTGATGCTCCTAGGAGGAGCAAGAGGCAAAAGACTGCAAAGTCTTTTGGTGATGATTTTACTGTTTATCTCATAGATGATTCTCCCAAAACAATCACTGAGGCATTCTCATCTCTTGATGCGGGTGATTGGAAAGAAGCTGTCCGTAGCGAGATGGACTCCATTCTCTCTAATGGAACTTGGGAGCTGGTCGAAAGACCGTATGGTTGCAAACCTGTGGGTTGCAAGTGGGTGTTCAAGAAGAAGCTTAAGCCTGATGGTACTATTAACAAGTATAAAGCTCGTCTTGTGGCTAAGGGTTACACCCAGAAAGAAGGCGAAGATTTCTTTGATACTTACTCACCTGTTGCGAGATTGACTACTATTCGTGTTCTACTCTCTCTGGCTGCCTCGCATGGTCTTCTCATCCATCAGATGAATGTTAAGACAGCTTTCCTAAACGGAGAGCTAGAAGAGGAAATCTACATGACACAGCCTGATGGGTTTGTAGTAGAGGGTCATAAGGACAAGGTGTGCAAGTTGTATAAATCTTTGTATGGCCTGAAGCAAGCACTGGTATGAGAAATTCAACTTGACACTCATATCATCAGGCTTTAGTGTTAATGAGGCTGATCGATGTGTGTATTATCACTATGGTGGGGGCCAATGAGTTATATTGTGTTTGTATGTCGATAACATACTGATCTTTAGCACTAGTCTTGATGTAATCAATGAGGTCAAGACATTCTTGTGTCAAAACTTTGATATGAAAGATCTTGGTGAGGTTGATGTTATTCTCAACATCAAGCTGATCAAGGGAGAGGATGGGATTACTCTTTCGCAATCCCATTATGTGGAGAAAATGTTGAATCACTTTGGCTATAAGGATAGCAAATCTGCTTCAACTCCTTATGATCCGAGCTTGATCCTTCGAAAGAACAGAAGAATTGGCAGAGACCAATTGAGATATTCATAGATGATTGGCTCACTCATGTATCTTGCGAGTGCAACGAGGCCTGACATCTCTTTTGCTGTTAGCAAGTTGAGCCGGTTTACTAGTAATCCAGGAGATGATCATTGGCGTGCGCTTGAGCACGTAATGCGCTACTTGGTGGGTACTATGGAATACGGGATTCACTATTCCGGCTTTCCTGCAATATTAGAAGGATACAGTGATGCTAATTGGATATCGGATCTAGATGAGCTGTATGCCACTAGTGGATACGTTTTCACTCTCGGCGGTGTTGCTGTTTCATGGAGATCATGCAAACAGACGATCCTGTCGAGGTCTACTATGGAAGCAGAACTCACAGCACTAGATACAGCTATAGTGGAAGCCGATTGGCATCGTGAGCTCTTGATGGACTTACCTAATGTCGAGAAACCATTGCCGGCAATAATGATGAACTGTGATAATCAAACGGTGATTGTCAAGGTAGACTGTCAAGGTAGACAATTCAAAGGACAATATGAAGTCTTCAAGACATATCAAGAGACGGTTAAAATTAGTCAGGAAAATGAGAAACTTTGGAGTTATCACTGTGGGTTATGTCCACACTGAGAAAAATCTAGCTGATCCGTTCACCAAGGGGCTGTCACGCAATGTGATAGACAATACATCAAAGGAGATGGGCTTGAGACCCGTATAAGCTATTCCCTAGTGGTAATTCAACCTATGTGATCGGAGATCCCGTGAATTAGGATTTGGGAAGAACAAGCTTGAAGCGTCCCCCCCATCAGGGAAGACTTAAAAGTGATGCTTTATCAGTCCCAGGAGGCTGATAACACTTTTATTACATCAGATGGTACATCACCGTACAACTCTACGCGGTAATGGGCAGTGAAGCGCCACTATCGCGAGGATTACAATTAAAACCCACACTACTACACTAGCTACGAAAAGAGGGTCATCAGAGTCTTGTGCCATGCGGAACTCCAGCGGTGGCTCTAACCACAGGCAAGACTGGGTGCAGGACGAAACCCTACTCGATGTCTTCGGGGAGGTAGTCTGGGTCTTCTGCTGTAAAAAGTAAGAATAGGGTGAGTACAAACGTACTCAGCAAGACCAATCACACCCACGGGGCGGGGGGGGGGGGGGCATAACAGAAATCAATGCATAGGACAGTCCAAGGATAAAGTTAGGGTTCATTTGCAGAAAACTCGGTTGTATGCAAAGGTCTATTTAAAAACATTTCTCAAAACCAGTTTTTACGTACCAAGGAGCACATGATGTTGATCCACCCGGGATCCAAGTTTTAAGCTGCTACCGGACTCCCCATCCACCGTAGCACACGGCACAACTGCCAGACACTTTCCAAACAACCCGCACCAGTCCAACCATTCCTAGAGAGAAACACTAGTTATATGACCACACCATAACTTGCCCAATACCGTGGGCACGGCTATTCGAATAGATTTTAACTCTGCAGAGGTGTGCAACTTTACCCACAGGTGGGGTACCACAGCACGATCACTTTAGTGTCGGTGCAGATCCCAACAAAGCCATTACCCACCTTAGCTAGACCTGACTAGCCACCACGGGATCCATCAAGGGGTCATTCGACCTATCTCCGAGGTTTAACCGGGGCATAAGTCACACAGAGCTTATCCCTTCTCCTTTGATCACCCGTTGCTCTCAGCTCTCCTGATGGCTATCAGACTAACTAGTGGGATTTATGCTAAGCTGTTGCCCATACAACGGTCAAGTGGTTTGCAAGACAGGAAGCTAGGTGAGATGACACATCAACTCGGTCCTTAGGGGTGACAAGATGGATATCTCCCTTCCTTGCTCAACCACGCAGGTACGAGCACACCAACAGCAATTCGCACGGAAATGCCATCCATCCCGTCTAACTCATCTTTCAAAACCACATTTTATCTCTTCCCACACACACACACATTTTTATTTATAAAACAGGTGGTCAAGGAATAGTCATCACAAAATAAGGGGTGGTTATCACAAAACAAGGGTGGCTATCCTACCATGTTTTCTCAAGCGAAACCATGCATTTTTATAAAACAGGCCAACGGGTTGTATTCATAAAAACTAGGGTAGAAACATGCATCAAAGGGTGGGATTGAACTTGCCATCTTCAAATCCTTGCGGGAGATCCTGATCGAAGCACTGTCCCTCGGGTTCGGGGTCGCCAAACTGGTCCTCGCTCGCTTGATCACAGTCGGGACCTTCCTTGTTCACTCCGTGTCCTACGACGCATACAAACAAACACTCAATTCAGATAGAGAGACAAATGCTTTATCGTTGAGCTCGAATCGGGAATAACTTAGTTATGGAGATAGGAGCAATATTTCTGGGTGGTGTCCTAATGGCGTGGTCGAAACCATAGTAGAAAGGGCGTGGTAAAGTTTCGGGTCGATCGGAGATCGTTTGGTACATAAAATGATAAGTTAACGGGGTGTTAGGGTCTAAACAAGGGCCTAGGGACTTGTTTGTAATTACTGAAAAGGACTCGATTGGAATTTTGGGGAAGGTTTGGGTTATCCTGGAAAAAGATAAGGGTTTATTTATAAATGTGTTTATATGGGTGGGGGTTTATTTGCAATTAGAAATGTTGAAGGGGTTTCTTTGGGAAAAGGCTAAAGAGAGGTGGGGGTTCCTTAAAGAATAGGGGAAAGGACAGGGGGCTTTGGGAAAATCTGCCCTCCTTCTTCCTCCTCTCGTTGACAGGAAACAGAGGAGGGGGGGTTCCTGCGCCGGCCGATTCCGGCGGCCTAGGGCGCGGCGGCAGCCGGGGGTAGGGGCAAAAGAGAGAGGGGGGGAGGGGCAAGGGGATTCCATCCCCTTTCTCACCTCGAGCTAGGGTGGAGCGTGAGGGCGGGCCACTGCGGCCGTCGGGTGGCGATAGGGCCGTGGGCGGTGGTGGCGCTGAGAGCTTGGGGAGGGGGCGCGCGGTGGCGAGGGCAGTGGTGGTGGCCGGGAGCTGCGCGAAGGCCCTACTTATAGGCCGGGGAAGGCGGTGGAGGGGGTGGCCACGGCGGTGGCCGGTGCGGAGCGCCATTAATGGCGCTTCGGCCGTTTGTTTGCGTCGCGTTGTGGCGTGCGGCGATGGTCAGGCGCGCACGTGGGAGCAGGAGTGGGTGCTGTGCGCGAGCAGTGTTAGTGGCGGGCGGCGCGGCGGCCCGTGGCGGAGCGCGCACGGTCGGCCGGCGTGCGCTGCAAGCGACGAGCGGCACGGCGGGTGATGCGGCTCGTGGTGCACGCGCGGGGCGCGCGCGTGGGCGCGGGCGGCCGAGCACAGGGGTGCGTGTGCGCGCGCGAGGGGAGGGGCGGCGTGGCTCGGGATCCGGGGCCAGGCAGCGCGGCCGTGCGGCGTTCGGGCGGGGAAGGGAGAGGGAAGGAGAAAAGAAGGAAGAAGGAGAAAGGGAAAAGGAAAAAGAAAGAGAAAAGGAAAAAGGAAAAGAGGGGGAAAAATAGGAGAAAGAAAAGAGAAAAAGGTAGAGAAAAGAGGGAAAGAAAAGAGAGATCGTGCGCGCCGGCGATATCTGTGGCGGCGATCGCGGCTGGTTGGCCATGCGCGCAATGCCAAGCGACACGCAGCGCGTCGCGCGGAGCGGAAAAGAAAGATGAGACGGCAAATAAGTTCAGATGTCGGGACGGCGAGAATTTCCGGGGAGGATTCCAAGGAAACCCTGGCGATATGTTCTGAGCTTAACGACGAAAGCGATTTTAGAATATTTTAGCGGTAATTTAATTGGGTAAAATTTCCGGGACGTCACAAAGCTAGAGGTTAGCATGAGAGTAACCTTTTAACTCACTCGAGAAGGATGCAATACTCTCGATTACTACATGGCAGGTTGGCATTGGACTTAATGTATTCTGTTGGCTTTAATTAGCAAAGACGTTACCCTACAGAACGTTCTTGAAAGAATACACCTATGTGAGCCCGACTGTTGGACGGCCGCAGTTTGTGAGATTCGGGTGATCTCTATTAAGCTCATGAAGAGACCAGGGAGTACGACCTATATACTCCAACCGCGAAGTAGCCTACTAGAGGTCAAATATCAGTTTGACTATAAGTGAAACTCACTCACACAAAACTTGCAATTCAAGGCTTAGTCCATTGTTCAAGTTGTGAATGAGTGTAACTTGCTATTCTAGATGGAAGTTCAACTTAACAGTCTCCATTGAAACACTGGTATATCAAACAACAGTGGGTTGAGGCAAAGTCATAACGAGACTTTGAGATCTGGTGGGAGATTGTTGGAATATTTGGGCCCTAAAGGCCCACCATGTAAATTCAAATAATTCCAATAAAATCTCAAAGGCAACAAGTTAGTCCCACCTTACTAGTGGAGGTGGAGGAAATCCAACTTAAATAGTTGGATGCTCTCCATACTCTTGCAAGTGTGGGTGAGAGGAAGAAGGAAGAACACGCGCGCTCGCTCGCCTCGTTTCGCCGGGCCGGGCTTCGGGCGAAGGGCGCGGGCGCGCGACGTGAATGGTCTGCCAAAATCCGGTCCAATCCTTACGGGAACGCGGCTTCCTTTTGCAGATTTGTTTTGCCATTTTGAATCTGTTACGGATCTCACGCGTGGAATTTTAGGATTCGTAACCGATTTGGTTTTTGGGACGCCAAAAACCCTAGCGGTTCGTTCCTATAAATACGCACGGTTGCCGGCTAGAAAAAGAATACAATAGAAGACGCACAACACGCCTCGACCTGTCTGCCGGCTAGAAAAAGAATACAATAGAAGACGCACAACACGCCTCGACCTGCCTGCTGCGCCGCCGCGTAAGCTAATTCATCCCGTTCGTCGGCGTGCACTGGCGATCGGGAGAGCAGGTCTCCGGAACCTCATCCTCAGCGATCCTGCACCGGGAGAGGGCGAATAAGGTTTTTGGGAAGCGCTCTGCGCGACTACTCGAACGCTTGCACATCGCCGTCCTCTACGTCCTCGTCATCACGGTTCGTCTTCCTTCTTGTCAGTGGGGCGCGACTCGGCGTCATCAAGCGCGCGGAGGTGCTGATCGTCGCCATCATCTTCTTACCCGATTGTTCCGGTCAGCCTAGAGACGTACGGTTTTCTGTCCATAGCTATATCTTTCATACCTAGTATGATCTGGTTTGTGTTGATCTTGCTGCTGCAATATTTTATCTTAAATCACTTGATTAGCATGTTTACATATGTTCGTTTTTTGTACGCAATTTTCGTCATGGTCATAATTTATCTTCGGATTAATTTAAAATTGAAACTCTAATTTTTTTCCATCATAGTCGTCATTATCAGTTGCACGATGAGAGTAGGGGGCACTCATGTAATTACGATGCGCATAGATCAGGTTGAGCGTCAATCTCTAGAAAGCTGCACGATTTCGTGCGTTTTGTTTGTCTCATTATATAGTGGATCGTTTCTTAAACAACAACAATACTGTAATGCTTGATGAGTGGACCTATCAGCTTAACAGCAAACAAGCTTTTGATAAATGGACAATGATTGACGACGGAAAAGTAAGTGATAATTAAGAATATCATTAGGGTTTTTCTAGGTGTTTTGGCGGAGCAGTTGTTCAATTACAATACGGCGTGAGGTGTGACGCCCACTGTTCTGGTTAGACGGGCAGGTGGATTCGACCTTTTGAAGAACTAGCGTGGATCATCGAGATATGCATATACAAAATACTACTTCCGTCATAGAAAAAAAAATACAATTCTAACTTTCTACCAAGTCAATGTGTCTCAACTTTGACCAAATATATATAAAAAAATAATATTAATTATGATACCAAATAATTATAATTAGATTTATTATGAAATATATTTTCATAAAATGTTTGTTTGGAGTCATAAGTATGAATAATATTTTCTATAAATTTAGTCAAATTTAAGGAAGTTTGACTCAATTGAAATCTAGAATTGTATTTTTTAGGACGTAGGTAGTATTTCTTCAAATATTAGAACCTTTGTACCACGTGTAGACAATAAAATATAGAATGGATTTACGTACTCTACCTGCCTAAGTCAATTTATATCGTGATTGTTCAATTTTATGGAAACGATTAGATCTATCATGAAATATATTTTGTAGTGTTCTTATTTGGACCGTGCTGAAAGGATCAAGATGCAGAAAAAGGTGAATTAGGCTTGTACAAATGTTTTTGGTGGAAATTAAAACCTGCTCCATCCAAAATAAATGTCCGTTCAGAAAATTTCAGATAGTAGAATGACATCGTTACCATTAATAACTTATAGTAGTTTTTGATTGAAAACCATGCTGTTTATTTGGTTCTCTATATCCTTAAATAAATGCAAATGCATTGGAACTAGAAAAATAACATCTAGAAAAATAACATCTACTAAGCATTTGATTGGCTCCATATCTTTCTCTATAGAATTTTTTCTTAGTGTTTGATATTGTTTTAATTAGATGGACCTCACTAGCTTCTAAAAGGACACTTTTTATGAGACTAAATTTGTAGGCTAAACAAACACTTTTTTTCTTGGGATGGAGAGACCAAAGCCTAATCCCCATGTGCCTAAACCTTAGAAAATGTGACATTCTAGTCATTCCAAAGTTTTGCGACCTAGTTCCAATCCTATACTAACATGACAATTCTAGTAATTAAAAATGCCAAAAGTAAATAAAGGGTTACAATGCTAATTTTTCCCGAGGTATCGAAGAGTCTCCTAGTCCTCGTTGGAGCACCCGCGCAAGGGTATCGCTCCCCCTTGATCCGCGCAAGGATCAAAACGTGTCGGTGTTTTACCGCCATGCCCACCGAGGGATACCCCAAGGTGGTGAGTTTGTAGGTAGGGTGTCGCCGAGATCAGGAACTCGAAGGTACAAGGAACACAAGGTTTAGACAGGTTCGGGCCGTCGAGAGCGTAATACCCTACGTCTCCTATTTAAAGGGGGTCCTTGTCCGCCCTTATATAATCTAGGGGGACAGATTTACATGGAAGTCCCAGTTGAGTACAAGCCTAGGAGTCCTATCCGAGTACTTCTCGAGTAGTTTCCTACTGTGTCCGACTAGTTTTACTACTGTATGAATAGTCCTACTATAGTACGAGTAGTTACAACAGATGTAGGGCGTGGGCCATGTTCCATCCCTTATCCTAGAAAAAGTACATCCTGTGTGGTTTGTATTGCCTTAGGTGGTGATCGGGTGATCTGTTCTTTGGAGGGGGGTCCCAGCCCGCCCTTATATAGTTTGAGGGGACAGGGTTATATGGGAGTCCTAGTTAGATACGAGCTCAGGAGTCATACCCGAGTAGTATTCGGGTAGTTTCCTTCTATTCCGATTAGTTTTACTACTGTACGAGTAGTTCTACTATGCTACGAGTAGTTACAACTGGTGTAGGGCGTGGGTCATGTCCCACCCCTTATCCTGTAAGATGTAGGCCATATGCGCAGTCCTGTGGCTCCGAGTCTGATAAACCCCCGAGCTCTTCGTAGTTGAGTACTGCAGGCTTCCGAGTACTTCTGAAGGCGTCTTCGAGTTCTCCCGAACTCCATCTTGAAGGTGTCTTCCGAGTACTTCCCTGGCTGCATCGAGGCTGTGAGGTGCTCATGCCCCGAGTAGTTGTCAAGTCTTCTTTTATATGGGGTGCGATTGAACTTGCACTCCATATGGAGTAGCCCCCGAGCCTTAGGTTGACTCGTGGAATCAGGTTGAGGGTTAATTTAGTCTTGAGTCTTCTGTCCTTATCTTCCAAAAGATTTGAAAAATAAGTTGCTGATGACACGTGTCCCTGCAGTCCCTGAGCCTTGAATCCAAATTCTCAGGATTTTGAATAAAGAATTCAAAGAATCGTGGTATGCAATATATGACAGTAAAGATTTAATAGTTAAAATGGGCAAATTGGTTCAAAAATTTGAAAACTGCCTTTTTCGGAATGACTTCCCTGAAAAAATGGTTAAAAAATGACATATCCAAAAAGCACCCTAAATTACCGCTCAAATCAAACCTTGTTCGCTGAGAGCCATGTCGTACCCAGCCCCCGATCTTGGGAGCTAGATGAGTCGCACAAGATACACCTAGTAGTCGATGGCACCAGCTCCCGAGCCTTGGCATTGGCCAAGTTGCCGCTGGATCTTGAACTGTCGATGAAGCCGACTAGTTGGAGTCGATTCCGACTAGTTTTGTAGGCGAGACGAGTAGTCGAAGTAGCTGGCGACGCGTAAAAACTAGTCGGGAACTAGTAAATGCAGTGTATGGGAGCAATGCCCATGTAGTAAACTCCATGTATAACTAGTCGCGAACTAGTAAACGGAGTAGTAGTGGAAGTATGGGAGCGAGGTCCCTCAGGTAACATAGAATACTAGTTAGAAACTAGTAGTCTGAGCGTTACTCGAGTATGAGAGCAAGGCCCCTTCGGTAACATGCACGTAGTACCATTCGTGAATCAGTAGAACGGAGTAGAACTGGAAGTATGGGAGCGAGACCCCTTCAGTAACATAGAGTACTACTAGGAAACTAGTAGTCTGAGCGTTATTGGAAGTATGGGAGCGAGGCCCCTTCAGTAACATAGAATACAAGTCGAAAATTAGTAATCTGAGTGTTGCTGGAAGTATGGGAGCGAGGCACCTTCAGTTAACATGCAGGTAGTATTTGTCGTGAACCAGTAGAACAGAGTAGTACTGGAAGTATGAGAGCGAGGCCCCTTCAGTATCATAGAATACTAGTCGAAAACTAGTAGTCTGAGCGTTACTGAAGTATGAGAGCAAGACCCCTTCAATAACATGAAAGTAGTACCAGTCGTGAACCAGTAGAACGGAGTAGTACTGGAAGTATTGTTCTCTAGTCTCCTACGGAAGACGATTCCTTCAGCGGGTCAAGAGAATTCACATGTTGCCATGCGAAAATGTCACGATTGGCCCGAAGGAAGTGACAATGAGGTCCTTCACGTGGGGTTGAGCAGTTCCGTGTATGACACCACCTGAAGATGTCTTGGTTGGCTAAGGATAAAAACATCATAGATGCTCGATATTCCAGGAGTTTGGGACCTCCTGGCCATCAGAGTACTGTAAGCGATATGACCGTGGTCTTGTAACCTTGTGTACGATGAAGGGTCCCTCCCATCGTGAATTAAGCTTGTGCAGCTCGGTTTCATTCTGGATGCGGTGAAGGACCATATCTCCAATGTTGAAAGATTGTCATTGAACGTTCCGATGATGGTCACGACGGATGCCTTGTAAGTAGCGGGCCGACTCGAGCAAAATATTGCTTGAGACTTCTTCTGCCAAGTCAAGTTCGAGATGTCTTGCGTCATCAGCCTCGCCTTCTTCATACATCTCCAGTCGAGGAGATTGCCACATGACATCAGCCGGCAATATAGCTTCGAACCCATAAACAAGAAAGAAAGGTGACTGTCCTATGGCTTTGCTTGGTTGTGTGCGAAGCCCCCAAACTACTGATGAGGTCTCATCAATCCACTTGCCACCCTTTTTGCTATTCTCGTTGTAGAGTCTTTTCTTGAAGCCATCAAGAATCAAGCCGTTGGCGCGCTCAACCTGGCCATTAACCCGCGGGTGAGCCACTGAAACGTACTTGACCTCAATGGCACTACTTTCACATAAATCCCAAAATTGATGCGAGTGGAAATTGGATCCCAGGTCTGTGATGATAGTGTTGGGGAAGCTGAATCGGTGCAAAATGTCACAGATGAAGCTAACCACTCGATCTGCAGAGAGCTTTGTGATTGGCTTGTGCTTGATGCACTTCGTAAACTTGTCGATGGCCACCAACACATGAGTAAAACCTCCTAGCGCAGCTGTCAAGGGCCTTATCATGTCCAGACCCCAGCATGCAAATGACCATGAATGGGGTATGGTGATAAGGTTGTGGGCCAGGACATGGGGCTGCTTGCTGAAGAACTGGCAGTTTGTGCACCGGCGAACGAGTGCTTCGGCGTCTACCGAAGCTGTCGGCCAGTAAAAATTGGATCTGAATCCGACTAGTGTGCGAGAAGCAACATGGTTCCCGTACACTCCTTCATGAATCTCTTGGAGTATATCTCTGCCTTCCTCCGTACAGACACACTTCATGAGTATGCCTGATGCTGATCCAAGCTTGTATAAGTTGTCCCCGACTAGAACGTACCTTTGCTGCGCCTTAGAATGCGTGTGGCCTCAGCGCTTTTCGGGTCGATGCCGGCGGGTAGTTTGTGCTCCTGGATGTAGTTGATAAATGTCACTCTCCAGTCGACCTCGATCGTCAAGACCTCTCGATCGGGTTCTGTTGGACCTTGAGCGATGGTGCTTGGATCTGGTGTCTTGATGGATGGGTGATGCAACTCGTGAACGAAAACTCCCGGTAGGATATTAGATCGATCATAACCCAGTTTCGAGAGCACATCCGCTAACACATTGTTGTCTCAAATCACATGATGAATTTCCAGCCCTGAGAACTTGTTCTCGAGCTTGCATATTTTTGCGACGTACGTGTCCATGGTATCCTTGTTGATGTCCCACTCTTTATTGACTTGTTGGACCACCAGCAAGGAGTCGTCGTAGACAAGTAGTCACTTGATGCCTAGAGAGACTGTCAGGCGTAGCCCATGCAATAGTGCATCGTACTCAGCTTTGTTGTTGGAGACCTCAAATAGTATTTGGAACACATACTTGAGTTGTTCTCCTTTTGGACTGATAAAGAGTACTCCCGCGCCACCGCCTCCGAGCTTGAGTGAGCTGTTGAAGTACATCACCCAATTCTCTGGCTGGTTGGCTGGGGCTTCCACTTGGTTTTCTCGCCATTCCGCCATGAAGTCGAGGGTGAGAGCCCCCAGTTCCACTGCCAACTTGGAGATGCGCCCGATGGCGTCCCAATTATAGAGGATATCTGCCAATAGGAAATCAGGGACCATCGAGATGTTGTATGCGTCGAAGAAGCGGCGAAGCGTCCTGGAGGTGATGAGTATACCGTTGAGTAATTTCTGAATTTTCGCGTAACAAGCCTTGGATTCAGAAAGGACTTCACTGATGATGGCCGCTGCACACCGAAGGCATGGCCTTCCTTTTGGCGTTCCACCACGATTGCCGTGCTGACGACGTGAGTAGTTGCAATGATGTAGAGTAGCAGGTTCTCTCCTAGTTGTGGAGCCGATAGGATGGGGGGCGACAGCAAATGATGCTTGAGATCTTCCAGCGCCTGCTTCACCTCCTCGGTTCACTGGAACTTGTCGTGGAGCTTGAGCAATTTGAAGAAGGGTAATCCCCGTTCTCGTAGTCGCGAGATAAATCTGTTCAGGGCCGCCATACAACCTGTGAGCTTGTGGACATCCTTGATCGTCCGTGGAGTGTTCATGTCTGTGATGGTGGTGATCTTCTCCGAGTTTGCTTCAATTCCTTGGTAGCTGACGATGAAACCGAGTAATTTTCCTTGTGGCACACCGAAGACGCACTTGGTTGGGTTAAGCTTCCATCACAACTTGCGTAAGCTGTTGAAGTTTCCTCGAGATCAGGGATGAACTTTTCATGGGATCTAGTCTTGATGACCACGTTATCCACGTAGGCTTCAATGTTGTGATGTAGCTGATCAGCAAGGCATAATTGGGTGGCCCGCTGATAGGTGGCTCCTGCATTCTTTAACTCCAAGGACATGGTTGTGTAGGCATATGCTCCAAAGGGGGTGATGAATGCTGTCTTGATCCGGTCTTCTTCCTTGAGAGCGATCTAGTGGTAACCCGAGTAGCAGTCGAGGAAAGAGAGCAGGATGCAACCAGCTGTAGAGTCGATGACTTGGTTGATGCGTGGGAGCGCGGAGGGATCCTTCGGGCAATGTTTGTTGAGATTAGTGTAATCCACATACATCCTCTATTCATTATTGTTCTTTTTTAAGACTAGTACAGGGTTGGCTAACCACTCAGGATGGTAGGTTTCTTTAATGAAACCAGCCGCGAGTAGTTTTGCTAGCTCCTTCTTGATGGCCTCCCTCTTGTCAGGAGCGAAGCGTCGTAGTCGTTGCTTCTTCGGAGTGGCTTTGGGGTGGACTTTTAGGCAATGCTCGATCAACTCCTTGGGCACCCCTGGCATATCCGCTGGTTTCCATGCGAATATGTTATTGTTAGCCCTAAGGAAGCTGACGAGCGTGCTTTCCTATCTGTCACTCAAGCCACCTCTGAGCAAAGCAGTCTAGGACGAGTCGCCTTCTTGCAGCTGGATGGCCCTGATGCTGATGTTGCTGGGCTTGGTTTTACCCTCGACTGGCTCTGCCTCTAGTTAGAGATCTCCATCTCTAAGTCAGTGAGCTTTTGCGCGGCCACGAAGACTTCTGCGGAAGTTCTGGCACGTGTGATGCCGTGGCGTACTCGATCACCTCTTGGTCACAGTCGTATGACTTCAAGTCGCCGTGGAATGTGAGTACGCCTGTCTTGCCTGGCATCTTGAGTAGTAGGTAGACATAGTGAGGCACGGCCATGAATTTGGCCAATGCTGGTCTGCCGAGGATGGCGTGGTATGACAACTCAAAGTCAGCCACCTCAAACTTTATGTACTCCGTGCGGTAGTTGTCCTTCATCCCAAAGGTGACTGGCAGGGCCACTGAACCGAGTGGTGTAGCCACGTTTCCCAGGATGATGCTGTAGAAGGGGGCTCTACTAGGGGTGAGCATCTTGGAGATGTTCAGGCCCATCTTCTTCAAAGTACTCGCAAAGAATAGGTTGAGGCCGTTCCCACCGTCGATGAGTACTCGAGTCAACTGTGAGCCCGCCACGACAGGATCTAGGACGAGCGGGAATTTTCGCGGCTCAGAGAAGCTGGTCCATTGATCATCCCTAGAAAAGGAGATCGGGACCTCGCTGTATCTCAGAGGCTTTTGTATGGCGGGCTCGACAGAGAGGATTTCGCGCAGGGTCAGCTTCTGCGCGTGCTTGGAGGGGAAGCCGCCATCTCTGCCGAAGATGACGTTGACGACATTCTTCAGGTCTTAGAAATCTTGAGCCCCCAACTTGTCACCCTTGTCATCGTCCTCTTGATCCTTTCACTTTCTATCTTGGGGGAGGGGTGGAGCGTTGAGTGATATGCGGAGGCTGACACACTCGAAGAGCTTATGCCGTGACTTCGGGTGCATTGAGCATTTTTTTATGCAGGACTTTCTCAAACTGTGCTTGATTGCTCCCCAACTTCTTGCCCCGTGGATTGTGCTCAACAATAGCGACTTCATGGTCTGGCTTGCGCTTTCGGGGATTTCCCAAGTTGTTCTGCTAGCCCTTGTTGAAGTGGTTGTTGCCGTTGCCTTACTTGCCGTTGTTGCGCTTGGGGAAGCGATCGTTCTCCTCATCCTCCTGGTCAGCCCACACTGCCATCATATCCCACAGTTCCACTGTGGTAGTCGGTCGGTTGCTTCCGAAGTTGTGGTACGTGTGCTTCGAGAAAAGGCTGTTTTGGAAGCAACGGATGACGTCCTCGTCGTTAATGTTTGCGATGGTGGCTCGTATCTCGAAGAAACACTGGGTGTAGGACCTCAGGGTCTCGTTCATCTCCTGCTTGACCTGGAACAAATCATGATGAGTACCTGCTCGAATCATGGATCCCTAGAAGTTGTCAATGAAGGCCCGCTTGAGGTCCTCCCAGGAGTCGACGGAGTTTGGTTTAAGGCTTTCAAGCCAAGTGAGGGGCAAGTTGTCAATGAAGGCCCGCTTGAGGTCCTCCCAGGAGTCGACGGAGTTTGGTTTAAGGCTTTCAAGCCAAGTGAGGGGCGTGGATTGCAAGGCTACCGGGAAGAGAGTGCCTTGGTGGAGTTGGATCCCGCTGAGACCTCGATGGCAATAGAGTAGCATCAAATCCATTTAGCGGGTCTTGCTTGCCATCATACTTGGGGATCCCGACTGGTTTAAAATCATTGGGGTAGGATTTCTCGGTGATGTTGGAGGTGAAGGCAGGGAAGCGTTCGTTATCGTCATCATTGTGGTACCTGTCAGGATGGTCCCTTCTCCTTGCCTCGATGATGCGCTGCGTGTCGCTGCCATCATTTATCTTCTACCTAAGATCAATCGTGGGAGTGTCTTGGAGGCTAGCCTTGGGTGGAGCTTCGCCTTGAGGCCTTGCATCATGATGGTTGTGAGGTGGGCGAGTGGATTGTTGCACCTCTTGTTCGACGCTGCCACGCTCGGACTGCTGGCCCTAGGGATTGCCATGGCCGACTGGATTGTCCTGGTTTAGCTAGCGATTGTCATTCCTCCAATATCCGGGGCCTCCTCCAGGGGTGTAGATGTTATGTTTTGAGGGGGCCTCCAATACCTGGGAGGATAGGGTTACATGAATCCTAGTCCAATACTAGCCAAGGAATCGTATTCGAGTACAACTCGAGTAGTTTCCTTATGCACCGACTAGTCCTACTCTCATACGAGTAGAGAACAACATAAATAAGAGATAGGACAAACCTTATCTCTTAATCCTATTTGAACTATGTTATGTACACAGTCCCATAGCCTCGGGTCTGACAAGCCCCCGATCTCTTCGTAGCTGAGTACTGCAGGCTTTGAGTACTTTTGAAGTAGTCTTCGGCTTCTTTTGAAGCTCCGTCTTGAAGTTCTTCTTCGAGTACTTTCTTGGCTGCATCGAAGCTATGAGGTGCTCATGCCCCGAATTACTTCTTTGGTATGGTGTGCAATTGAAAAATCGCACTCCATATGGAGTAGCCCCCGAGCCTTAGGTTGAATCAGAGAATCAGGCTGAGGATCATATTATTCTTGAATCTTCCTTACTTACTTTTCAAATAAATTTGAAAAAATAAGTAGTCGATGCTATGTATCCCGCAGCCACTGAGCCTTGAATCCAAACCTCTCAAGTTCGGAAATAAGGATCCAAAGGTCATGGCATGCAGTGAGAAAATGTTCCCATGATAAATAACTGGTGTGATGGTACGAATGATGGAAGTTAGATCTGGAATTCGAAAAGCCCCTTTTTTCGGGACAGTAACCCTAAAAAAAATGATTAATCGAATATTTTATCTAAACAATCCACCAAACAACCCCTCATCTTCCAAATATTCCCTAAAACGACTCTTCAACTTCGAAATAGTAAAACTGTAACCGGCCGCTGGTTATTTAAACCCACGGTAACACCAGGTAAAGTCCGTGCTTCCAATCTGCAATCCGCCAAGAAATTTTCGAATCCCCCAATCAGATGCGCACTCTGCCTTCACCCCCTTGAAAAAGCCCCAATCTAGCCAAATCTCTCCACCCCTTTCTCCGTAGCCCCCGAGCAACTCGTGGCGAGCAGATCTAGAAATGGCGCCCAAAAGATCCAACGAGAAGGATGGGAAGGGGAAGGAGTCGCAGCCGCCATCTGGGGAATGGACTCACAGTAAGTGCTCCAACAATGATCTCATAAAACTTGTTTCCGAGGGTTTGCTTTAAGAAAAAAGTCTTGTCAACTGGCGCCCCTCTTTTCGCGAACCTCTTCCCATGGAAAATGTAGACGAAATTGTCATATTTTACCATTTTGCCGAATGGGGTTTGGCCCTCCCCTCTTGCTCTTTCTTCCGAGGCCTTCTTTACTTCTACGGGCTTGAGCTCCATCACCTCAACCCGAATTCGATTTGCCACATTGCTATCTTCATTCACTTTTGCAAAGCCTTTCTTGGAATTGAACCCCACTGGGATCTTTTCCGCTTTCTTTTCCGAATAAAGTCACAACCCACCTCCAAAAATCCATCCATCATAGGGGATGCCGGCATCCTGCTTAGACAACAAGCCGGTGATAGGTACATTTCCTACAAATTCCCCTCCAACCTTCCTAGATGGAAGAGCCATTGGTTCTACATCGAAAACCATGCCCCCTAGCTCCCTGAAAAATCCGGAAAACCCCCTGTCATGAGGCCAGAGTGGAACACCGAACTCTCTAGACAAGACCTGGACCAAGTCGACGAGTCGCTTGCCATCATAGCAGCTCATAAAGAAATAGGAGTAACCGGAGCGTCAGTGATGTTTTCCTTCTTCAAACGCCGGACCCAGCCAGTCGAACAACGCCATACACTAGGCTTCGAGTACATAGGCGCTGAAGATCCCTCTCGGATGTGTGCAGTGGAGTTGACTGACGACGCCGTGCTCATCCGGGTCAAGTGAGTGCTGCTGGACGTGAACGCAGTTTCCTACGTCCCGTAGTTATTTTCTGCGCAAAATCCATCAAAACCGGTAAATATTCGACTACTTTTTTAGAACAAGTTCTACTGTTCTGCCACTGCTAACTGAAAATCTTCTGTAGGGACACACAGAGTTGTACCAGAGCTATCCACCACAACCCGACATCCCCCAACCAGACCACCTTCTTCCCAGCGCTGCGGCGGAAGAAAAAAAGGCTCAAGCATCCAAAGCTCAACCAAGCGGCAAAACGACCGAAAGTGAGAGCCCCCTGGAGGAAAAGGGAAACTGAAGGGAAGGCGAGAAGGAACAACTCCCCCGGACCATCCGTGGAGTTGATCGAAACTCTGCCTTTGGTCCCGCGGGGTTGTCGGGTAGTGCGCAAATGGAAATCACATGTAGTCGAATCCTCCAGGTATGACGTTGCTGCCTTGTTGAATTGTCAAATTTCGGAATTGTTGCATGCTAACACTGTCTTTTTTGCAGTCCTTCTGCTTCTTCTCCCAACCCCAAGCGCCAAGAGGTGGTCGAGACTGGATTCACTGGGAATGATATTCCAGCAGATGTAGCTGCAGAAACTGCTGGGACGGACCCATCGACTACTTCAGCAGGGATGGTTACCATCACCGTGGTAGGCACCTCGCAACCAGCTGGTGTGACCCCACCACCGGCATTGAGTACCGTGGTGGAAATACCACGAGCCCTAAGGATAAAGAAAGCTGTCATGAAGAAATCATCGCTGTAAGCATAGATCCCTTTTGCATAATGAACATCCTATTGTCTTCGACTTGTGTAATAATATAACTGATTCTGCTTCATTAGGTCTGTCATTGACATGAGGTTTAAGCCAAAGCCTGCCGCAGCTACTCCAGCCCCCGAGCCACCAGCCCGAGAGGAGCCCGCACCCAAGGAGCCAGTCCCCGAGGAGGACACGACACTGCCGGACCTGTCACCCCCCGAGCCCCAGCAACCCGAAGCCAGCACCGGTGGTGAAGAACAAGTCAAGGCCACTGATGCCGCTCCTGCAGATGGCACAAGTAAATGTCTGACCTCCCATGGCTAACTGCTTAGACCACAAACATCACGTACTGAATGTGTCTTGACTTGCAGGTACCCCACAACCACCAACTGATGAGGCGACGGGTACCGCAAGGAACCCTGAAGATCTGCTGGTGCCCAGGAGTGGATATCAGAACGTCATTACCACAGATCTAGTGGATGATCCACTCCTGACAGTCAGCAACATGCGATACTTCCAGAAGATCTCCAAAGAGATGTACCAATATACCATGGTAAGGCATGATTACTCCTCTGCCATTATACTTTGTCGAGTTGCTTGTCTTAATCCTTCCTCTTATGCAGGATGTGGCCAAACTCTCATAGCAAAAGTTCGAAAAGCTGAAAGCAGTCGTGAGTGGCCTCCAGGAACTCAACGCAAAGGATAAACGCATATCAAAGGAGTTGACGAAGAACATATATCTTCAGCGAGAGCTCGACAATCTGAAGCTGGAGCGGACGCGAGAAACATGGCTCCTCAAGAATGACCTCCGCAACCTCAAGAAGACCAACACCAAGCTCTAGGAACAACTCAAAGGACAGAAGAAGGCGCACCAAGGCAAGCCCTTTCTTCCCTCGAGTACTTTCATTTGACAATTTACCTTGAATTCTGAAAATATCTTCACCGCAGAGCTTAGGAAAATCTTAACATATAAAGAAGAGCTACTTAGTAATGTGAAGAATATGTTGTATCATCGTACAGATGACATCGAGAGGCTGCAGAAGGTAACCACCGATACTGAACAACAGTTCGCCGACTGCCTTCAGCAAATCAAGACGCTGGGCGAAGAGAGGGAGTAGTGACAAAAGGAGCTAGAGGACCTCAAGGGAGCTGCCCAAAAGCTTGTGGATATTGTGGACCCACAAGAAGGAGGCGAAGCAGATGGGCGGTCCTTGCTAGAGCGACTCCTCGGAGCGCCGCAGAAGACCTCAACTTCCTTACCGAAGCCCCCATCGCGTGTGTCAGCCATGATCTTAGCTTCGTAAAGTCCTTTTGGCCAGACGCTTGACTAGAGGCGTTCACTCAGGGTGTGGCTGCAGAGTGCACTGAAGAACAATTTAACGAGTACATCCAAGAAGCCCAACCTGTAGCAGAAAAGATAGTAAAAAGTGTACTACAGGATTGAGATATAAAAATAAGTACTCTTTTCCTTGTATATATTTGTCTTTGATGTCTCCACTGAATTGTCGTCCAAGTTCAAAGGCTAAATAGTAGAAACTACCCCGGGTGCAGCGACCCTGGGAGTAGTCGAAGTAGCTCTGAGTAGTAACCCATCCAACAGGTTAGATACAACCCGATCGGGCAGGTCTAACCAGTTAGGAAAGAACGCGAGCATCGTCGCGTGACTGCCGTGCTTATGGCAAGAAGTCGCAACTACCCTGAGTGCAACGACTCTGGGTGTAGTCGAAATAGCTCCTCATGTGAGCCCGTCCAACAAGTTAGGTATAAACCGGTCGAACGGATCTAACTTGTTGGGAAAAATACGATCGTCATCGCAAACGACCATCAAAGGTCATGGCAAGAAGTCGATTCATATAAAACATGAACGTGGCCGTGGCCTCCGTCAAAACTCGTGGCGAGGAGTCGATTCATATAAAGCATGAACGTGGCCTTAGCCTTCGTCAAAACTCATGGCAAGAAGTCGATTCATATAAAGCATGAACGTGGCTATAGCCTCCGTGTGTTAACAGAAAAAATTTACATTCCGAATTTTGTGACACGCAGCCTCCAAATTGATTTGAAAGAAAAAAGGCCACTCAGGCACCCGGACAATAGCTATCCCCGCATGTCTTCTCATGGGTAGAACTTGCGCAGGTTCTGAACATTCCAAGAATTTGGGACGTCTTGGCCCTCGGGGTATTGTAGTCGATACGACCCCGGTCTTGTAACCTATTTGACGACGAACGGTCCTTCCCACCTCGAGTTGAGCTTGTGTAAGCCGGACTCGTCTTGGATGCGGCGTAGGACCAAATCGCCTATACTGAATGACCGTTCTATCATGTTGCGATTGTGATATCGCCAGATCCCCAACAGGTATCGTGCTGACTGAACAAGAGCGGTGCAGCGAGCCTCTTCGACAGAGTTGAGCTCTAATTGCCTCGCTTCGTCCGCCTCGCCTTCATTGTACATTTCCACCCTTGGGATTTCCACATGATGTCGGCCGGTAAGATAGCTTCAAAGCCGTAGACAAGGAAGAACGGTATTTGTCCTGTGGCTTTGGATGGCTGAGTCCTGAGCCCCCAGATGACATGTGGCAACTCGTGTATCTACAGAGACTTTTCTTGAGGCCCTCGATTATCATGCCGTTCGCCCTCTCGACTTGACCATTGGCCCTTGGGTGTGCAACAGAGACATATTTGACCTCGATGCACGTATTTTTACAGAACTCCCAAAACTATTTGGCTGTGAAATTTGAACCCAGGTCTGTGATGATGGTGTTCGAGAAGTCGAAGCGATGCAAGATATCGGAGATGAAATCAACGACTCGATCTGGTGTGAGCTTGGCTATCGGCTTGTACTAGATCCACTTGGTAAACTTGTCGATAGCCACCAATACATGGGTGAAACCGCCTGGCGCCATTGTGAAGGGCCCAATCATATCAAGGCTCCAGCAAGCGAACGACCAGGATGGCGGTATGATGATGAGGCTGTGAGCTGGGACGTGAGATTGCTTGCCAAAGAATTGGCAGTTTTGGCATCTCCGCACGAGGTCCTCAGCATCGGACACTGCAGTGGGCCACCAGAAACTAGCTCTGTATGTTTCCCCACCAGCATTCTTGAAGCTGCGTGGTTGCCGCAAACGCCCTCATGTATCTCCGGCAGTATGTCGTAGCCGTCTTCTCTCGTGACGCACTTCATGAGCACACCTGATCGTGCGCCACGTCGGTAGAGTTTACTGTCGACTAGGACAAAACCCTTACTTTTGCGCATGACACGAGCTGCCTCTACGTTTCTTGCATCCATCCCCGCTAGTAGTCTTTGATCACAGATGAAGTCGATATAAGCCTCTCTCGAGTCCTCTGCAAGCATCATAACCTTCCGATCAGGCTAATGAAGGTCAGCATCAGTGGTTACCTGAGGTGAGGACTTGATGGATGGCTGTTTCAGCTCCTGGACGAAAACTCCTGCTGGAACCTGTGCGCGGGTGGATCTTAGCTTGGACAGTATATCTGCGCCAACATTATGCTCCCGTACCACATGATGAACCTCCAGGCCGGAAAATTTATTTTCAACCTTACGCACTTCTTGTACATAAGCTTCCATCGTCTCCTTGTTGCAGTCCCACTCTTTGTTGACTTGCTGAATGACAAGAAGTGAATCGCCATATACAAGTAGTCGCTTGATGCCTAGTGATATCGCCAAACGTAGCCCGTGAAGCAATGCTTCATACTCGGCTTCATTATTGGATACCTCCCAAAGGATATGGAGGACATACTTCAGTTGTTCGCCTCTTGGAGAAATATATAGGACTCCAGCGCCGCCACCGTCGAGCTTGAGAGACCCATCGAAGTACATGGTCCAGTGCTCTGGCTTGTCGACTGGAATTGGAATCTGATTCTCTCTCCACTCAGCCATAAAATCGACTAGAGCTTGAGACTTGATTACAGTGCGTGGCTTGAAGTCAATTGATAAAGCCCCCAGTTCCACTGCCCACTTTGATATACGCCCCGTGGCATCTTGATTATGGAGAATATCCGCCAACGGAAAATCCGTAATCACAGTGATCTTGTACTCGTTGAAGTAATGGCGCAACTTTCTCGATGTGATCAGAATTGCATATAAGAGTTTCTGAACTGCCAGATATCATACCTTGGATTCGGAGAGTACCTCGCTGATGAAGTACACGGGCCTCTGCACTCCAAACGCATAGCCTTCCTCGCTGCGCTCAACTGCAATGGCGCTGCTGACAACATGAGTTGTCACCGCAATGTAGAGTAGTAGATCTTCTCCCGGTGATGGTGCTGTAAGGACCGGCGGAGACTGAAGGTGATGTTTGAGATCTTGCAAGGCTCGCTCGGCCTCCTCTGTCCACTGGAACTTGTCTTGGTGTTTTAGGAGCTTGAAGAAGGGTAGTCCTCTCTCCCCGAGCCGGGAGATGAACGTATTTAGGGCTGCCATACATCATATTAGCTTCTGCACATCTTTGATTGTGGCCGGAGCCCCCATACCAGTGATGGCCAAAATCTTCACAGGGTTGGCTTCAATTCCCCGATTGCTGATGATGAACCCGAGCAATTTCCCTGATGGTACTCCAAAAATGCATTTAGTTGGGTTGAGCTTCCACCGAAACCTGCGTAGGTGCTGAACGTCTCTTCCAAGTCTGCAATTAGGTCATTGAGTTTCCTATTCTTGATGACCATGTTGTCCATGTAGGCTTCAATGTTCTAATGCAGCTGATGAGCAAAACACATCTGAATCGCGCGCTGATAGGTTGCTCCTGCATTTTTCAACCCGAAAGACATAGTTTTGTAGGCGTACGTCCCAAACAGGGTGAACGTGGTTTTGATTTGATCTTCCTCCTTGAGCGCGATCTGGTGATACCCCGAATAGCAATGAAGGAAGCAGAGGAGTACACAACCCGCCGTCGAGTCAACAACTTGATCGATGCGCGGTAGCCCGAAGTGATCCTTCGGGCAATGCTTGTTGAGATCGGTATAATCAACGCACATTCTCCATTCATTATTCTTTTTCCTTACAAGGATGGGATTAGCTACCCACTCTGGATGGATTACTTCTTTAATGAAGCTAGCCGCGAGGAGTTTAGCTATTTCCCGTTTAATTGCCTCACGCTTGTCATGAGCAAACCTTCGAAGGCGTTGCTTTTTGGGCACAGCCTGTGGGTGTACATTCAGACTATGCTCGATCAGTTCCCTGGGCACCCCTGGCATATCCGCTAGTTTCCACGCGAATTTGTCTGATTAGCCTGAAGGAAACTGACGAGCGTTAGTTCCTATTTCTCATATAAAACTACGCCGATAATGGCGGTCTTGGATGAGTCACCCTCCTGGAGCTGGATCGACTTGAGGGCCACATCACCGGTTGACTGGATGCTCAACTTGCTGGCCTTTCTCGAAGGGGTCTCCAGCCCGGCTTGGGAGAGCTGCTGCGCGGCCGCGAGTACTTCCCCTGAAGCATCTGGCACACGCGTAGTTGAAGCATACTGGATCGCCTCCTGGTTGCAATCATATGACTTCTTCAAATCACCTCAGAGAGTGAGTACTCCACTTCATCCTGGCATCTTGAGAAGCAAATAAACATAATGCGGCACTGCCATGAATTTGGCAAGTGCCGGTTGGCCCAGTATGGCATGATAAGAAGATTCGAAGTTAGCAACTTCGAATTTAATGAACTCGGTGCGGTAGTTCTCCCTCGTGCCGAAGGTGACTGGAAGAACCACCGTGCCAAGTGTGGAACAATGCCGTAGAAAGGAGACTTGCTTGGAACCAGCATATCCGTGTTGTCCAAACCCATCTTTCTCAAAGTGCTGGCGAAGATGAGGTTGAGACCACTCCCCCCGTTGATGAGCACCTTGGTGAGCCTGACTTCTGCCACCACCGGATCCAGGACTAGGGGTAACTTACCGGGCTCCGAGAAGCTTGTCCACTGGCTGTCACAGGAGAACGAGATGGGGACCTCTGACCAACGGAGTGATCGTGGTACCGCCGGCTCGACGGACATGATCTCCCGGAGAAGCAGTTTCTGGTCCCGCCTGGAACCGAAGTCTCCATCTTACCCGAAGATGACGTTGACGGTCTTTGAGACATCCTGGAACTTCGCGTTGTGCGATTTGTCCCCTTGATCGTTGTCTTTGGGTTCTTTGTCTGCTGGCTTGTTCTTTTTGCCGCCACCAGGATTGCTAAATATCCTCCGAAGGTGGTAGCAATCAATTGCCGCATGATTGGCACCTGGATGCCATGGGCATTTCTGCTGCAGGAGCTTTTCAAACTCCTCCTGTGTCATTGTCTTCTTGCCTCGCGAGGGATGATCCACAGCCGCAATGAGATCATCTGGCTTGCACTTTCGGGACAGACCCGAGTAGTCCCGCTGGCTCTTGTCAATGCGGTTGTCATTTGAACGCCTCAGGCTGCAATCATTGCTCCTCGGGAACTGCTCCCACATCTTTTCTTCCTGCTCGGACCAGTCGTGCATCATATCATGAAGCCATGCAACAGTTTTTGGTCTGTTCCGCCCAAAGTCTCTGTAGATGCCTGGGTCGGTGATGCTGTTGTAGAAGCAGTCAATTGTGACATCCAGGTAATAAGGGATATAAATACTAAACTCTAGTGTGAAATAGACATGTTTGATATGGGTAGTACAAAGGGCTAGGGGAATATTTGTAATTTCTATGCAATATAGGTTTTTAAGTGCAAGATGTGTGGATTGGAAGGTAACTTTGAAACCTAGGGGAAATATAATATTAGGTGTTAAATTTATGTTATTATAAGGAAAATAAGCCCTTAAGTATGAATAGGGACCTACTTGTAAAGAAACATAAACCATAAGGTCTTGTATGCAAAGTAGCTGTGAAATAAAAGTAACTTTCATGTTCACCTGAGGGCCTACTTGTAAAAGTACTCGTCATCATGACATTTCATGAATATTTGCAAATATATCAAAAATTTAATCAAAACCTCTTTTGGTAAGGACAGGGGTAATTTAAATTCTACCTTGCTTAAAATTCAACATGTAATGTTGCAAGCTTTGAGTTTTTTTGAATTTGAGTCCTAAAGCAAGTTTGTAGAGTTTGAAAAACTCTACAACTTTCATTTTGGACTTTTCCTCATTTGATCTTTAGATCAGTGAGAAATTTTAGTTTACTAAGAGACCCCTGAACTTTCCAAGTTTTACAAACCAATCCCTGGACTTTTCCCCTCTTCTCCTACCTCTGAACACCTCTGCTCCCTCTGCTTCCCGCTCTGCCGCCGGCGCAGCACCTCCCCCTGGCCGCTGCCCTACCCTCACCGCCGTTCAGCTCCTGCCTACTCTCTCCCCACGCGTCCCCCCTACTCCTGCCGCCGCTGTAGCCCTTCCCCGGTGTCCTCTCCTGCGCGCGCCACGGTGCTCCCAAGTGCTTGCCGACCGCCACCTCGCCGCCCGCCATCCGGAGCGCAGCCGTGGCCATCCCTTCCTCTATTCTTTTTCTTCTCTTCTGTAAACCCAGTGAGGCTACAAACCCGACCGAACTTCCCCTTTTCCTTCAGCTGCATTGCCCTTCTTCCTCCTCGCGACACCGAGCCACCGCCGTTGTTTCTCACCGGAATACTCTCCAATCGCGCCACCTCGCCCAAATTCACTTGGCCAGCTGCTTCTCCACCCTCTTCCCCAGCTCCTCGACTTGATCTAGCCCAGTCCCCAACCTTCCTCCGCCGGAATTGCCCTCACCCTGAGCCGCCGCTCACTGGAGCCGTCCGAGCTCGACCCCGTCGTCGACAGCTCCCTCCGCTTGAACTCCAGCTCCTCCAGGTATACAGATCGACTCCCCATAGCACACCGATGCTCGTGCGCATGTTTGACCTCTATGTTCGCCGGCCCTTCGCCGGGAACGGCGATGCGCCGCCACGGCCGCCGCACCCTCCCGTCGTCGGCCATGTCCCACTGCTGCCCATCCAGCACACCCCCTTCCCGCACTCCCTGGGTCCCGTAGGTCGTGTTTAGCCCGTCCTCCTCGCCGGAAAGCTCGCCGCCGGCGAGAACACCACCTAAGCCGATCGGCCGGCCATCGCCAAGGTCAGGCAGGGACCCATCTGCAAATAGATTTCTCGCCCCAGGGACCCCAGTGCAAGAATGCCCGAGTCCCCCCCTTAAGTTGCTATTATTTCATGTGATTCTGCTGCTGTTTTGTAAATTTCATAACAAACGGTAGAAAAATCCAAAAATTACAAAACTAATTTTACTAGAAACTAGATTTTAAATCCTACAAATTTTGTTAAATGAGCTTGGTTTGAATCTGAGTATTTTTGAATCTATTTTAAATCTAAGATAAGGGAGTATAATGTCCATAGCTCTTACATGTTAACTTTGTTGATCATGATTTTTGGTATACAATTTCTATAAATTATGTATGAATTGATGTGGAATTTTCAAACCTAATTTTATCTTGTAACTTAAATTCTTTTAAATTGATCAAATTCAATTTGTTTTATAATAGAATTAGCTAAGCATACCTATTAAAGCTTAACTAATTAGATCTCTTGGTCATAATCTTTTAAGTATGTAATTGATCTATGTTTAATTTTTCAAAACTTTATAATTTTATTTACCCAAGGATTAAAATTCAAATTTGATTTTGAGTCTAAACTTAAAATATTTTAATGCTTGTTTTCAATTAATTTATTGCTATAGTCCTAAGTTGAATATAAATGATAATTCAAAACTAGGATTCCTTTTTGTGCCATGAGTACTTGAGTGTTAGCCTTTTTGGATTACAACTTATTGTAAAATAAAATAAAAGGGTATACATTCCTTAATTTTATATCTTTGCATATCATGTAGACCCAACTACTTTCGCCGACGGTGACTACGAGCTGATCGTGGACCAAGCCGTGGAAATTCCTGCAGACCCCGGAGACGCCGTCGAAAGTCTAACTGAAGCTCCGAACCAAAGTTCGGAAAACCTTGACCCTACTGCCCCCAACCCTACGCAAGAAGGCAAGCCCCGGACATAACCCACTATTTTAATTACGCTACAATCTATATCTATTTATGTAATTCTATGCATTAAGTTCTTAGGAATTGCTTGGAACCCTAGTTGCATAATTCCAGGAACCGATGTACTGAACACTAGAACTTGAGTCCGACTAGCTGCTATGCTAATAGGACCGGTAGAAGTCGGATGATTTCCTGTCACTCGCGCGATATACGAGTTGTAATGTTTTCATACCTGCAATCACTATAAGGATGACGGACGGGAAGAATGTAAGGTATCATGGTTGAGGTGATACCCTGTCTGTGTTGTTAAAATTGATAAGGTCGCAGTGTGTGGTGATCGGGGTTAAGCGTTTGAAAGTACTAACCACATGCCGTGAAATATGGTAAGCGGTAAGCCTAGTAACCAATCGGCCCGAGGAGTGGACATACCTCCCACCACTCGTATTTTAGTTCTTCCTGTTACTCGATTCGACGTGTAGGAATACGTGTTGCAAGGGCAACCAGGAGTACGGACATGTAGTCGCGCTACAGGCGTACGTCCTGCACTTTGGAAGTGCGTATGGTCCTGCAGTCGCTTGTGGTGGCTCTGATCCACGAGTCGGAATGAAAGGCAAACGGTTGCTTCGGAACGATCCTTTGGTGTTCCAAGCGTGTGAGTTAGGTTTATCCTTGCAAGGTTGAAAATTCGATTCAGAATCGTCCGTTTCTCGTGGAGATTGAGACTGCTTGATCCCTTTGTCACATAGAGTAACAAGAGCAATCATATTGATAATAGTGCTGATGCTTGACCAAAGATTATACCATGCTTGCTTAGTTATAGATGCTTATCTAGAACAGATAATCAACTAGAATCTGAAAGCTAAAAGTTAAAGATAAGGATTCACTCTTTACTGCTTTTTAGCTAAACACTAAACTCAGAACTAGTGTAAGCCTTCATAAGTCTAGATACTTGCTGAGTATTAGAATACTCAGTCTTGCCTTGTAACTTCTGTTCAGGTAATCCTCCTGATGACTCAGCACTGCCTGTACCGTGGCCCTATCCCCTGCCTAATGGTTGGTCCGTGGAGTGGGACCCGTCCCCGGCCAACGCAGACTCCTCCGAGTGATGTCATGCAAGGGGGAGCATGACATCCACAATGATGACGTGTACAATACCGTACTTTGAATTCCGCTACTTGACCTGAAACATATGTCTGTTTGTAATAATTTCCCCAGTTGGGAAAGCTATGTCACTTTTAAACACTCATGTAATATATCTACCTATGATGTGAAATGTGATGGCATTTGTATCTCTGGACTCACCTTCGTGCGAGGTACCTTGTTGATCCTGCTTTTGGTGGTTTATCGGGACGTTACCCGACAGGCCAAGAGATTATACCGTTTGAAGCACGTTAGAGCCCGCAAAAGTGGACTCGCGTACTTGAGCCGGTGTAATTCGAGTTGGTTCTGCCACATCGATGATGTCTTCCTCCGAGATATTCGCAAGTTTAGCGCGGACGTCGAATAAACGGCGTGTATAGGACCGTAGGAGCTCGTTACGTTCCTGTTTACATTGAGCAAGATCGTGATGAGTACCTGCGCGAGTGATCGCCCCCTGAAAGTTTTCAATGAAGACCTTCTTGAGCTGCTCCCAGGAGTCGATCGAGTTGTTGCTGAGGCTGTCCAACCATGTGAGCGGCGCAGGGTCCAAAGCCATTGGGAAGTAGACGACCTTGGTGATGTTGGAGCCCCCTGCAACTTCAATGGCGGTGGAGTAGCAACGTAGCCATTGCTGAGGAGCTTGCTTGGCATCATACTTGGTGATGCCGATCGGCTTGAAACCCTCAGGGTACTTGTAACTGCTAAACCGTGCGGAGAAAGCTGGAAAACAATCGCTGCATTCAGTACCCTCTGTCTCGGCTACTTCGGGCTCTCTGCACCTGGAATCAATGACAGACCGCGCATCACGTCCTTCATTGATTTGCTGGCGCAGGTCTTCTAGAGGAGACCGATGATTGGCCGGTCGCGGGTTACCCCCTGGAGGTGGCTGCTGCCTCCCGCCAGGGGCCTGACTCCCGTGAGCATTGTCGTTGATGTTGCTGCGCTGAGGTTGAGGATGGCCGCCTGCCGTTCGACTGTGAGCCTAGCTCCGGCTTTCGCCCACGTGCTCCTCACTGATGGTAGACACCGGGTTTTGTTGATCAAGCTGAATCCATGCCCTCTGTGCGTAACGAAGTGCTTGATGCATGTTTAGATCGTTGCTGCGCTCGAGTATAGCCGTTACCCTGGCGATTTTGGCCACCGGAGTCCTGAACCCCGCTCGCTTATGACAGCGAATTCGGCGTGAAGCTTGCAATGCATAGATCGCATGCGCTCATTGACCCTCCTTCGGTGGGCTGCGCGAGCTCTGTTCCTGGTCCTCCGTGGCTCACGATCAGCATCATTTTTGTCGCCGGTGTTGGCTGTGGCCTCATCTTCAGATACCGCATCAAATTCAATGATGGGCAAGTCACCATCATCCTTGCCTTCTTCCGCCATCAGCACCTGGCGTGAGATGAGCTCATCAGAGCTCGCGTCGACTAGCTCAGTCGACTCCTCTGCCACGGTGGCTAATGGCCTGCCCTCCTAAAAAGGCAAGGGCTCGAGGTGTGCCACAAGTCGGTCTTTGACCTTGAGTAGATCAGAAAGTTTCATGCCCTTCCAATGCACGAAACGCCCCACCGGGGTGGAGGTGATCATCAGACCGTTGGCACCAAAACAACCCGCAGCCCCCCGACGTGCGGTGGCTTCGGGCTTTCCGAGTTGGAGTAAAGAGTCCAAGTCCTTCTCTAATGTGGAGAGGGACACGGAGATGTTGGCCTCCTAAAGATCAATGGCCAAATTGCGTAGACCGAGTCATGATCGACTACATGAGACCTCAGATTGGAACAAATCCAACCCAGGCAAGGTTGTTGCAGCGCTGGATGGAGTCGCGCCGAAAGCAGACTCCTCGGTTCTCGTAGCGGATCCATGGATTGACGAGTCATCAAGATTATCGACGAACTTGTCGAGGTCGCTATGAAAACTCGCCGTGGAAGTTTTTGGCTTCATGTCGATGAGGAATCGACGGAAATTGCCCACACCATCTGCAATGCAAACCCACGAGCCAAAAACAAACATCATGCCCTGAGAGGGTACTGATCTGGTGAGCTGGAACGATGCCATCGAGTTCATCGGTGGATCTTTGATGCGCACCCCTACCTGGCACGCCAGCTGTCGGTGTTTTACCGGCTACCCACCGAGGGGTATACCCAAGGTGGTATTTTAGGTTGGGAGATGCCAAGATCAGGAACTCGAAGGTGCAAGGAATATAAGATTTAGACAGGTTCGGGCCGCGATGTGCGTAATGCCCTACGTTCTATATGGTGGTTTGTATTGCTTTGGGTGTAGATGTTATGTTTTGAGGGGGTCCCTACCCCCCTTATATATTCGAGAGGACAGGGTTACATGAATCCTAGTCCAATACTAGCCAAGGAATCGTATTGGAGTACAACTCGACTAGTCTTACTCTCATACGAGTAGAGAACAACATAAATAAGAGATAGGACAAGCCTTATCTCTTAATCCTGTTTGAACTACGTTATGTACACAGTCCCGTAGCCCCGGGTCTGACACCCCAGACTATATAAGGGGAGAACCCAGCGATCATCTAGGGAATTACCCAGGAGATCACCCGATCACCATCAAAGGCAATACAAACCACACAGGACGTAGGGTATTACACTCTCGATGCCCAAACCTATCTAAACCTTGTGTTTCTTTACACCTTCGAGTTCCTGATCTCAGCGAAACCCTACCTACAAACTCACCAACTCAGGGATATCCCTCGGTGGGCGTGGCGGTAAAACACCGATAGCTGGCGCGCCAGGTAGGGGAGTTCATCGAGCATCCACTGGAGAACTCGATGGCATGTCTCAGCTCCACCAGCAACGTGCTCAACGAGGGCACAACCTTCATCTTCGGCTCCTGGATCTGCATCACCAATGGTTTGGGTGGCTTCAATAGCCACCTAATCGACTCCAGCAAGGTGGAGGCCTCTGCAGTAACTTGACGCAGCAACCTCAACTCCTTCATCGACGATCTCGACGAGTTGCTGCTCCTCGATCTGCCCAGGCAGATCGAAAACATGTCTGTTTTCGACGTAACTCCAAGTCATGCTGCACCAGGACTCGGATCGGATTCAAACCAATCTGAGGAAGCTTCACAATCCAAGTTCCTCCCTGACTTGAAGGAGGGCTTGGATCGCCTCTTCAAGATTTGAGATGAGGGAGTCGCCATGTGTCGGAGGCTCCCCGTTCTCGACTACGACTATGATTCAAACAAAGAGTACTCATCAACGACAAGTCCGGGCCGAGGAGGACTCAAGGACGGGGGAGTCACCGCTTGTCGGGAGGCCTCAGTTCTCAGGTAATCATCAGGGTTTAACCATAGCTCCTACGCCGCAAGGCTGCTTTGTGTATAGGAAGGATCTAGAGCCCTCTGAGTTACTCGAACACGACTCCTGCTTTGTGCCATGATCCACCCTTCGGTGTATCGACCCTAGGGAGCTGGCAATTTTTTACTACTCCGCTCAACATCGACGCCTTGCTGCTACAACCTTGACAACTCGACTCACGCCGCAGTCATGACTACCTCGACAAATCGGCAGTGCCAACAACAACTCAGACAACTCGTCTCGACTAGAAACTAGTCGAGACCAAGCCACAAACTACTCGGCGACTAGCTCCGCTCGGTCAACAACTAGTCGGAATCAACTCCGACTAGCTGGTCCATCGATAAATCGCTCATCGATCAAGATTGGGTTGAGACGGTTCAACCCAAGACCCTCTACGCTTTGGAAGAGAGTTTTGATCATCTACCACCCTCGGAGAAGGAAAAGCCACTGCTTGTCGGGGGGCTATGGTTTCTGACAACTTCTCGGATCCATCTATTCATGTGACCCGTGGTCTGGTAAGGGGATTAGATTGGTTGGGTAGGTTTAGGCAACGAAAGGGCATGAAACCCTCCAGGTCCCTCAAATCAAGTCCACCACGATTCATTGCCACACCCGTGGAACCCCCCTTCTAAGAAGGCAGACCCCTCCTCCCTTCTGACGACAAAGATGAGGGCCAAGTGGTGCGGTGTGCCAAACACTTCAACCAAGAAGTACTCATGATTCATGGCGACGAGGACTGTGAAGGCCTAGAGCGCGTCCAGCTGGATGACTACGACGACTACCTCCCTGATCCACTCGATGAAGATGTGGACGTAACAATGGATAGGGAATCCTCAACCAACATCAAGGTGGACGACATAGATGACATCCAGAAGGAATGCCGTAGGCTCATCAATGTGAAGCGCGCCCAACACAGGCACCACGCAGTCGGGAAGAACCAGCAGGGCAGCGGTAACCTTCACGACTACTCCACAGGTGACCTTCGAGCCATGATCAATGCTGGCCGGGACGCCCGCAATGTCATCATTGCCAGGCGGCAGGAGCGTGTAGAAGTGGAAGCCTACAGCCCCACCCGCTACCAACACCCTCTCGACTACTTGCAGACTACTCGGAAGCGCAAGCCAGAAGCCGTGGAATAATCTACCCGCAGGAAAAAGACCCCCAGTTCAAAGAAATGACTCGAGGAAGTCCTCCATGGGCAATGCATGTACCACCCGAAGAGCAAGCATTCTACTTTTGAATGTCAAGCTCTTCGGAGGGCCCTTGGAGCTCCGCCAAGTCCACGATGAAACGCGACGGGACTACCCGACTAATGATTTACTCATGAATTTCATACCTGATTCAAGGAGGTTTTCTGCGGGTCTTTTTGGTGTTTCGTTTGTTTAAACTATTGTTTTGGGACCTTATCTCGAAACAAGAGGTTTCATACATCTAAAAGCACCCCTTTCTACCACTTAGTCAGGGTCGCTATTTATGTTCATTTACTCGAGTTAATCATGACTCCCTCGCTAAACTCAGGGAACCCTGCCACCGCAGAACCATGCGACCGCCAAGAATGGTTGCCGCGTTTGGCAATGACTAGTGGAACCCGTTAATCAGCCAAATAAAGCATCCACATGATTATCTATGAAACACTTCCAGTAACAATCCATTTACTAGTTTTCGACTAGTATTTCCCGTAGTTTACTGAAGGGGCCTTGCTCCCACAGAACTTTGCCAAAGGTTTTGTTGGAATTCAATTTTTTCCCAACTAGAAGCAGCATGAAGTAACCGTACCACCCGCATAGAAATCAACCGTGCAATCAACGACTCGATCGATGACTCGGAACCCCTTGAACCGAATCCCCCTCGGTCGGAGCTCCTCTACTACAAGTTGGAGGAGGATTTGGATCGTCTACTACAAATTGGAGGAGGATTTGGATCATCTACTTCAAATCGGAGAAGGACCAGCCAGTATCTATCGAATGGTTCCCATCCCCGCCAACTACTCAGACTTCATCAACAATGCCATACCTTTACCAAACGGCCACCACGACCTGATGGCGCTTGAATCTTGGTAGGGCGGGCTAGGGAATCGGAAGGGCACGAGTCCTCCAAGCTACCCAGCTCAGCGCACCCCTTTTTGTGCCTCGATCTTGGTAGGGCGGGCTAGGGCATCAGAAGGGCACGAGTCCTCCAAGCTACTTGGCTCATCCCACCCCTTTTTTGCGCCTCCATCTTAGTAGGATGCGCTAGGGCATTGGAAGGGCACGAGTCCTCCAAACTACCTGGCTCATCCCACCTTTTTGCATTTCAATCTTGGTAGGGTGGGCCAGGACATCGGAGGGGCATGAGTCCTCCAAGCTACCAGGCTCAGCCCAACCCTTTTGTGCCTCCATCTTGGTAGGGTGAGCCTGGGCATAGGAAGGGCATGAGTCCTCCAAGCTATCCTGCTCAACCCACCTTTCTTTGACTACAACTTGGTTGGGCGGGCCAAGGCATTGGATGGGCACGAGTCCTCCAAGGTACCGGCTCAGCCCACCTTTTTTCGCCACAATCTTGGCAGGGCAGGCTAGGGTATCGGAAGGGCATGGAGCCCTCCAAGCTATTTGGCTTAGCCCACCTTTTTGTGCCACCAACCCCAACAACTTGTTGGGCCTAGCACCGCTCCAAGCAGGCATGACCCTCGACTCCTCGATGATTACTTCGCCATCGCCAGGGCACTCGGCGACCTGCCCACGACTACTTCGACTACACAACTAGCCAGGAGCGGGACTCACACCACTAGTGACTAGTTGGAATTGATTCCGACTAGTTGGGATCATCAACAAACCGGCGCAGCTTCATCAACAAGCTACACGACTTCATCGGCAATAACCAACAAATCAAGATCGCCCATGATGTGAACCCGCTAGAGTTTGTTCCCGATCTTTCGGTGAGAGGGGATGGATAACTCGATTGGTGGATGGAGACAATGTTCACAGCCCGACTACACCCTTCCAAGGATGCTGCACCTTAGCAACCAATACACCACCTCCAATGGCTGCCGCGATCTTGTGGAGCGCAACACCCGGCCACTAGGGTACTCGTCCTACAAGCAATCAAAGAGCAAGAAAGAACAAGTAGAACAAGCAACTCAATTGTAAATATGAAGATAACAACCAATCTGAAAATCACAAAGGTGGGGTTCTGAATTGAGTAGAATGGATGGTCTAGACGACACACGCGTCTACAAGCAAGTAGCAATGGCTAAACTTTCAACAAAATAAAACCCAATATTTTTGTGGCAGCTATGGAAGTATATAAGAGGGTAGATGATGACCAGGATGTGGTGGAGGTCATCCCTAAACCCTAGGACGTGCCCCTGTTTGGCCCCACTTGATACACACCCCATCGGGCCAAAATCAGGTGACGCAGCACCGTGGATAGAAAAGGTCTTTGTAGTAAATCAATGATTGTGGCTGTCTCAGAGAAGATAGGGATATAAGTCTAGATCCATATGAAAGTAGACTTTATGAGCTTTCCGTGAAGTCCAAGAACCCCCCAATCGGAGTCCGTATGAAGTCGTGGCAGCCGTTACAACTTGGTTCTGTCCTGCAGTCCGAATCCAACATCCAAAACATGTTGGATTTGAACTCTCTCTTTCCTTGCACCAAAAGTGATGTGGTGGCCTGGTGGAGAACATTGGAAAGACATGGGTTTGGTCCCCGATCAATTTCTTTGGTCCTCCATGTTTTCCATGTAATTTCCACACATGACTTTATCCAGTCAAGTAATTCTGAAAATGAGAATGCGCAGAAATCATAGTGCAGCATTAATTGTTCAAATGTATCAAATTTAATCTTGATATAGAGTTGATTCACCTTTGGGTAAGAAGGCACTAATATGATCGTATCCATACTAGTGATGTCCTTATCAGCCAATCACCCATGAGAAGACTGAGACACGATTCAAGGAGGTTTTACGGAGATCTTTCGGGAATTTGCTTAACCATTGTCTTGAGTTTCATCTCGACACAAGGGGTTTTTTCCCAAAGAATTCATTCAACCACTCGGTCAGGGGATCAAGGAGTTTTTCCAAAATAGGGCACGTTCATTTATCCTTACTTCCCTGTCGTGTGACTTGTTTTTGGCTTGCCCAAGGTATTCCTTCGGGCTAGCCGAGACATTTTTGCATGGCAACTTGTGACTTGTTTTGGCTCACCCAAGGAGTTCCTTTGGACTAGCCAAGTCATCCTTGCTCAATGACTACTTTTGTACCAACGTAAGTACAGGATTGTGTTTTCCCTTCCTTTGGGCCAACCAAGACTTTTCTTGGCCCACCCAAGGAACTCATCGCCTCACGTGAAAGATCTCGTCATTAATCCCTTAGGACCAACCGTGATGTTATCACAAGTCAACATGTGCATTCTCATAGTCCACCCAAGGATATGACTGAAGCTACCAGCAAGATTTATTTCTCCCTCATTGACTTCTAGTCACCTTCACATACTTCCGGTACAACTTCGTTTACTGGTCCACGACTAGTATACATGCAAGTTTACTGAAGGGGCATCACTCCCATACTTCTAGTAAGACTTCATTTTACTAGTTCTCAACTAGTACTACACGTAGTTTACTAAAGGGGCATCACTCCCATACTTCCAGTAACACTCCGTTTACTAGTTTCCGACTAGTACTGCATGCAGTTTATTGAAGGGGCCTCACTCTCATACTTCCAGTAACGTTCATGCTACTAGTCTCCGACTAGTAGTTTATGTTACTGAAGGGGCCTCGCTCCCATCCTTTCAATATTTCTCTATTTACTAGTTTTTGACTAGTTATACATGGAGTTTATTGCAAGGGCAATGCTCCCATCACGGTTTCATGTCTATCAGTTACAACATACTTTTATGTTTACCTTGCAGGGGACATGATCTGGACCGTGCTGCTGGGCGAGTCGGATTCAATTCCGATCAGTTTGCTTCATCAACATTCACCAACGACTACTCTGGTTTCACGAGAACGCTCGCCTACATGTTGCTGACTACAACAACTACTCATTGGATTCGACTCCGACTAGTTGCGTTCATCAACAACCGTCGGCGACTACTGGACTTCATGAAGAATGCACGGCGACATGCTGGCGACTACTTTGACTTTGACTACTTGTTTCGCCTACAAGCTAGTCGGACTCGACTATGCTTGGTGACATGCCGGCAGCTACATCGACCACTCGTCTCATCTACAAGCTAGTCGAAATCGTCTGCTCAGTGATACGCTGGCGACTACTTCAAAATTAGTTGGAATCGACTCCGATTAGCCTGCTCCATCGACGATTCAAGTTTCAGCGGTGACTTGGTTAATACCTAGCTTGGGGGCTGGCACCACTGGCTCCTAGGCATATCCTATGCGACTCATCTAGCTCCTAGGCTCGGGGGCTGAATTGCATGCCATGATTCTTTGGACCCTTTATTCCAAAACTTGGGGATTTGGATTCAAGGCACGGGGGCTGTAGGACACATGTTATCAACGCCTTATTTTTTCAAATCTGCTGGAAGATAAAGACAGAAGACTCAAGATTGAATTGACCCTCAGGCTAATTTTGCGAGTCAACCAAAAGTTCGGGGGCTACTCCATATGGAATGCGAGTTTAATCGCACCCCATATAAAAGAAGATAACTACTTGGGGCATGAGCACCTCACAGCCTCGACGCAGCCAAGGAACTACTCGGAGGATATCTTCAAGATGAAGTTCGGGAGAACTCGAAGACGTCTTCAGAAGTACTCGGACGCTGCAGTACTTGGCTACGAAGAGCTCGGGGGCTTGTCAGATCCGGGTACACGGGACTGTACATGTGGCATACTTTTTCTAGGATAAGGGTTGGGACATGGCTAGTAGAATTGCTCCTACAGTAGTAAAACTAGTCGTAGTAGGGAGCTACCAGAAAAGTACTCGGGTAGGACTCTAGGGCATGTATCCGATTAGAACTTCCATGTAAACCCGTCCCCCCAGACTATATAAGGGCGGACAGGAACCCCTCCTAGGTAGAACCCAGCGATCATCCAGAGAATCATCCAGAAGATCACCTAATCACCATCAAAGGCAATACAAACCACACAGGACGTAGGGTATTACGCTCTTGGTGGTCCAAACCTATCTAAACCTTATGTTTCTTTGCACCTTCGAGTTCCTGATCTCAGCGACACCCTACCTACAAACTCACCACCTCAGGGGTATCCCTCGGTGGGTGTGGCTGAAAAACACCAACGGGGGCCCCCATTCTTGACTACGACTTTGACTCAAACGAAGAGTACCCGTTAACTACAAGTTTGAGCCAAGCAAGACTTGAGGACGAGGGAGCCACCGCTCGTCGGAAGCCCCCAGTTCTCGACAAACACTCGCAACCCAATGATTACTCCGAGTCATATTCGGGTAGTCATCCGGATTTAACTATAACATCCATGCAGCAAGGCTGTTTCGTGTACTGGAAGGGTCTAGAGCCCTCCGAGTTACTCAAAGTTTTTGACTACTCAGCTCAACTTCACCTCGCATCACAACATCAACGCGCTGTAGCGATGACCTTGACTACTCGACTCGTGCTGAAGTTACGACTGCTTTGTCAAATCGGCAGCGCCAACGACAACTTCAACAACTCATCTCGACTAGAAACTTGTCTGGAACGAGCCTCAAACTACTTGGCGATAAGCTCCGCACGGTCAACAGCTCGTCAGAATCAGTTCTGACTAGTTGGCTCCATCAACAAATCACTCACGGACCAAAATTGGTTTGAGGCAGTTCAACCTAGGACCGTCTCCGCATTGGAAGAGGATTTGGATCCTCTACCACCACTCGAAGAAGGAGAAGCCACCGCGCGTCGGGGGGCTATTGTTTTCGACAACTACTCTATCACACGTAGTTTAAGGACAAAACCGAATGCATAACTATATGTATGATAGGATCAAGTTCCATACATACAGTGACTTCATCATTGAATAATCAGTAATAGTATCATGAAAAGATAAATAAACGATTAAAGTACTATCAGAGTTATACAGCTCATCCTGGAAATGAAGGCTTCAACTTCACAGGCAATCGACCGGGGGTTGCGTAGGCCTAGAACTCAGCATCATTTTCAAAAGACTTCACATCAACTTTCTCTTCTGAGCAGCAATTATAACAAGCGTGAGTACACTTATGGTTGGTACTCAGCAAGTGTTGGGAATTATATGACATGAAGGCCAAAAGCAAGGAAAGGCTGACCGGCTTAGTGTGATAAGCAATTTTGGTTGGTCAAGTTTTATTAGCACCTGATTACTAAGGTATAAGTTCATACCAAAATCCACATTAAAAGAAACAGAACAGGTATAACAGAAATATAACCATAACCATAAACATGGTCCACGATTTAATTCATCTTCAAGTTCAATTATCATGTGAAGGTCCAAGCCGCTCTTAACCGTGAGCACATCTGATATAGCAGTTTTCACTCTGCAGAGGTTGTACACTTTACCCATAATTCGTGTCTCCCAATTTGCTCGAGGTAGCTAGCCTCTTAAACACTTCCGAGGTGAATGGCAAGGGATTCACTACGAGGCTTTTACAAAGAATCCCTAACTTATGACAATCTGCTAAGGTTTCAAGTCAAACCGATCGTAACTCTCCCTAGTGAGGTAGTGCCTTAGCCAAGGACCACATATTGAAGCCTCAAAAGGACCAAGCTATACCTCGTCGATGCAACCCCTCTTGCCCTTTCGGTAAGATTATCATAAGCTAGTATTTCTAATTAATCAGGCAAGACCAGAGCCATATAGTATTGTAGTTGCACAGTTTCCTGGGTGGTTCTCCATGTTCCAATTAAACATATGATCTTGTATTCACAACGCATAGCGCATGAACATGGATAGAACAGGTGTAGTATCATCATTATTTTCATCATGGTTATATAGTATTCCCAAACCGGAACCAGTTATAGTAACTAAGCAGAAGCTACCACACATAAAGGTAAAACCTAGGTTAGCAAGGAATGATCATAAAGACCAGGCATATCCTTAATTAGGATCCATCAGGTTAAGACACATGCATGCATAAAGAAAAGTTGTATTTATTGTAATTGTTAGGATAAAAGAATGACCAAGAAACACTTACCTTTCTTTTAGAGAATAGCTGCTTAGAGTCTTCAACTCTTGTCCTTGAAACTCTTAATCTTCCAAAGTCTTCGATCGCGCTCCTTCTAACATCACACAAACATCGGGCCCAAGCATACAAGTACGCAAACAAACAAGAACAGCTAAGAATAGATACACCAAACAAAAGAAAAGCTTTAAAAGAGTGTACAAAAGGATAGGGCTCGCTGCTACGGTCACCAGAATGAAAGAAACGTGGAAAACGGAGCTACGATAGAAAAGAACAGCTATCGAAAGATTTATGTTATAAAGAGACGAAAGAACTATAAGCTTCATTTATTTTAATTTAGAAAACTAATGTAAAGGATATTTTGAAAGAAATATCTAGATTATTATTAGCTCATATTATATTTGCATTTATAAAAATAAAGTAGAACTTAGTCCAATTTTATTTATAATTGTCTAGGTATAAATTATACTAGTTAAACAATTAATTAGCAAAGAAGTTGTGAGAACATCAAAACGCATAACTTCATATGGTTCGTGTTGGGCTAACAAATTATAATTAAAATATATTTATGTTGGTACTAATCAAGTTACATTAATTAAGAAAACCGGCGTATAGATCTAATTGGATTTTAATTGGAAAAACTAGATGAGAGGTCATTAATCAAATTAAATCTATATTTAATTTTAAAAATAGGAACTATGGTACAACAGCACTACTAAATGATAGCTTAGGATTTTAGAAGACTAACGCAAAAGGAATGGATCAAAACATATCCAAAACTCAGAAACTACGCATGAAACAAGGTTGCAAGGACCCATACGTGATTAACTATAGATCTGGAGGGCTAGCAGCAAAGAATTGCAAGACACAGAAACAGTGCTCGCAAATTAGGAAAAGTTTAGGGTTAGTTCTGAAAAAGACCATGGGTATGGCTGGGTTGACAAGATGCAATAGGTCCAAGGGCTTTTCTGCGAAGTTTGTAAGACACACAAAAAACTGCAGGAATTACAAGATTTTCAGGGTCTAAATTGCAAAAGCTTGGGCAACAGGCTCCCATGGTGGCCGGCGCCCACTATTGGCCGGATTCCCGGTGATTCCGAGCATGGGAGAATGTGGGGAGCGGGGCAAAACAAAGAGGATGACGAGGGGATTTCGATTTACCTATTACTTGCGGCCAACATCGTCGGAAACAGCCGGAACCTCACCGGAAAAAGAGGTGGCGGTGCTCTATTCCGTGAGACCAGGTATGGTCGCGCGGCCTGGGTGACGCATGGGCACAGGGGCGGCGCAATAGCAGGAGGCCCAGGCTAACAACAGGAGGAGAGGCGCAGTAGGAGGCACGCGGGGCCGGCTCAGCGCTCGCGTGAACCACGCGCAGGAAGGGGCTCCGGCGGTGCGTCTTCTTCTGGGTGATGACGCTGCATAGAAAAGGAGGGTCGGCGGCAGGGGCAAGGCAGCGTCATGAGCAGAAGGGACCACGGGGTGCGTGGAGGCTGGGCGTGCTCGGTTGCTATGCGGCGCTCCAGCGGTGGTGCCCTCCGCGCGATGAGGCGAGTAGAAAGGCATGACTGCAACGCACGTGGCCTAGGGCTTCACGAGGTGGAGGGGGTGCGGCTGCAGCAGGGGCGAGGAGAGGCCTGGCCCAGTGATTTATAGGTGCTAGGGCAACCGGGCTAGCGTGCTGCACACGCACAAAACAAGGCGGTGCATAGCTTGGACTCGGTTTGAGTTCAGGTTCTCCATGAGAGAAAAGGAGATTGGGCTAGCTAGCAGGTTAGACCGCATGACTGGTACTGGGCTGATCAGGAGAGTAGACTGGAAAGAGAAAGAAGGGAGAGAAGAGTCGAGCGGGCTGCACCTTTTCATAGGGTGCGAACAGTTGGGTTTGCATGATACATATGTTGAGGATAGCAGCGTGAGTCATTTAGTCTCGAATGAAGTCCAAAATGAGCACACGGCGAAATGCTACCTCGGCCTGCAGGTGGCATACAGGCATACAGGCGTACAATGAGGACGAACATGCGTGGCCGAATTGAACTCTATCAACGAGTTCTAGCATGTACATATAGGAAAGTGGGGATTGGCATGGTATGGCTGCCATGTGCAAGAAGGGAGAGAAGGAGGAGGATGGTGGTGGCCGAACTAGGTCGTATCAGATTTCGGTCGAGGTAGATTCGGCTCATTAGCGAAGATGGTCCATTTGAGAGCACAGAAGAGAGAAAGAGAGAGAGAGAGAGAGGGGTCGGTAGCTACGATGCTAGGTGCAGGAGCTGATGTTGACGACAATGGAGTATTACCGGAAAATGCCGAAGTCGAGGCACGATTCCATTTCGAGCAAGATTTGATCGGGGAGAAAGATTAGAGAATGGAAAACTCAAATGGACATTATAGGGTGTTAGATATGACAAAGTAAAAAGGGAGAATGGTGATATAACGGATCGGTCCGACTACGATGAGTATGTGATATTAAAATAGAAAAATTTTCCATAACATATTTTTAAGCTTAAAATAAATCTAGAAACTTCTAGATAAATATTTTTAAACCATGAAAAATATATCCAAAAGAATCCCAAAATTATGAGGAAAACTCGGGAGGTAATTTGGGACACGAGGAATTCAAGTAAAATATTTGGAACTCATGAAAAAGAGTTTAGAGCCTTCCAAAAAATATGGATCTAGCCCTACGATAAATGAGAATAATTGCCATAAAAATTCTGAAAAATTCTCGCTATTGATGGATGAACATATTCTAAAAGATACTTACATCCTAAAGTTAATTATTTTAGGGTGTGACATACTCGGATTCAGCTACCCATGTGACCCGGGATCTCGTAAGGGGATCAGATTGGTTGGGCAGGTTTGGGCATCGGAGTGGCATGACACCCTCCAGGTCTTTCAAATCAAGTGCACCACGATTCATTGCCACACCCAGTGAACTACCTTTTCAAGAAGGCAGACCCCTCCCTCCTTCCGACGATGAAGACGAGGACCAGGTGGTGCGGAGTGCCAAACGCTTCGCCCCCAATCGAGAAGTACTCATGATTCACGTCGATGAGGACTGTGAAGGTCTAGAGCGGGTACAGCTAGACGACTACGACGACTACCTCCTTGATATACTCGACCAAGACATGGACGTAACAATGGATAGCGAATCTTCAGACAACATCAAGGCAGAAGATGCAGATGACATCCAGAAGAACACCGTAGGCTCATCAATGCAAAGCACGCCCAACGCTGGCACCGTGCGGTCAAGACAAACCTGCAAGGGAGTGGCAACCTCCATGACTCCTCCACGGGCGACCTTAGCGTCATCATCAATGCTGGCAGGGACGCTCGCAGTGTCATCATTGCCAGGCATAAGGAGCACGAAGAAGTGGAAGCATACAGCCCCACCCGCTATCAACTCCCTCTCGACTACCTGAAGACAACTCAGAAGCACCATTGCTAGGCAGCAGGAGCGCGAAGAAGTGGAAGCCTACAGCCCCACCCGCTATCAACTCCCTCTCAACTACCTGAAGACAACTCAGAAGCGCAAGGCAGAAGTTGGGGAACAATCCACTCGCAGAAAGAAGACACTCAGTTCGAAGGAACAATTCGGGGCAGCCCTCCACGGGCAATGCCCATGGCACCCGAAGAGCAAGCATTCTGCGTTTGAATGTCAAACCCCTCGGAGAGCCCTAGGAGCTCTGTACAAACTATGAAGAAAGGCGACGGGACTACCTGAATAATGATTTACTCATAAATTTCGTACCCGGTTCAAGGAGGTTTCCTAAGGGTCTTTTTGGTGTTTCGTTTGTTTAAACCATTATTTTGGGACCATATCTCGAAACAAGAGGTTTCGTACACCTTAAAGCACCCCTTTTTACCACTTAGTCAGGGTCACTATTTATGTTCATTTACTCGGGTTATTCACGACTCTCTCGCTAAACTCAGGGAGCTCTGTCATAGACGAACCATGCGACTGCCAAAAGTGGTTGTCTTGTTTGGCAATGACTAGTCGAACCCGTTATTAGTCAAATAAAGCACCTACGCGATTTTCTATCAAATACTTCCAGTAATGATGAGATTACTAGTTCCTACTAGTTTTCTATGTTACTAAAGGGACCTCGCCCCCAAACTACCAGTAACCCCCAGATTACTAGTTTCCGACTAGTTTTCTATGTTATTGAAGGGGCCTTGCTCCCAAACTTCCAGTAACACTCCATTTACTAGTTTCCGACTAGTATTATACATAGTTTACTGAAGGGACCTTGCTCCCGTACGACTTCACCAACAGTCTCGACGGAATTAAATTTTTCCAGATCTGAAGCAGCCGGAAGCAACCATAGCACCCGCATGGTCGTCAACCGTGCAATTGATGACTTGATCCACAACCCGTAACCCCTCGAACCGAATCTGCCTCGGTTGGAAGTCCTGTACCACAAGTTCTTTGCTAAGTTGGAGGGGGATCTGGAATCCTCTACCACATGTTGGAGGAGGATTTGGATCGTTTACGACAAATCGGAGGAGGATTTGGATCGTCTGTGACAAGTCGGAGTAGGATTTGGATCATCTACTACAAGTTGGAGGAGGATTGGATCGTCTACTACAAGTCAGAGGAGGACTAGCCAGCATCCATCAAAGGGCTCCCATCCCCGCCGACTACTAGGACTTCATCACCAATGCACTACCCTTATCAAACGGCCACTGGGGCCTAATGGCGCGTCCATCTTGGCCGGGCGGACCCGGGCATTGGAAGGGCACGAGTCTTCCAAGCTACCCGGCTCAGCCCACCTTTCTATGCCTCCAACTTGGTCGGGCGGGCGCGGGCATTGGAAGGGCACAAGTCCTCCAAGCTACCCGGCTCAGCCCACCTCTCTGCATTTTCAACTAGGTCGGGCGGGCCCGGGCATTGGAAGGGCACGAGTCCTCCAAGCTACCTGGCTGAGCCCACCTTTCTATGTTGTTCAACTTGGTCGGGTAGGATGGGGTATCAGAAGGGCACGGAGTCCTCCAAGCTACCCGGCTTAGCCCACCTTTCTGCGCCATCAACCCCAACAACCTGTCGAGCCTAGAACCGTTCCAGGAAGGCAGGACCATCGATTCCTTGATGACTACTTCACCTTGCGAGGGCACTCGGTGACCCGCCAACAACTACTTTGACTATACAACTAGTCGGGAGCGGGACTCACTCCACCAGTGACTAGTTGGAGTTGATTCCGACTAGTTGGGTTTCATCAACAAGCGACACCGCTTCATCGGCAATCACCAACGAATCAAGATCAACAACTATCCATGCTCATCTGGTTTCTACTCTCTAGGGCTAGGTGCAGCAAGGTGGTTAATGGGAAGATTGAGACCTGATTCAAGGAGGTTTTATGGAGATCTTTAGGGAACTTATTTAACCATTGTCTCAAGTTTTGTCTCGACACAAGGGATTTTTCCCAAAGAATTCGTTCAGCCACTCGGTCAGGGGATCAAGGAGTTTACCCAAAATAGGGCTTGTTCGTTCATCTATATTTCAGCACGGTACAAACTGTGTTGGCCCGCCCAAGGAATTCCTTTGGGCCAATCGAGACATCTTCGCATGGCAACATACGACTTGTTTTGGCCCGCCCAAGGTGTCAGACTCGGGGCCACGGGACTGGGTACATAACGTAGTTTAAAGGGGTCTAAGAGATTAAGTCCGTCTTATATCTTATTCATCTCGCTTATCTCTTATTTATTCCGTTTAAATAGGAGGTAGAGCTAACCGATACTGAGGGAATCTACTCGAGATATGTTCTGGTACGATTCCCTAGATGGTGTTGGTTAGTATCTTTGTGACCCTGCCCTCTCGGATATATAAGGGAGGACAGGGACCCCTCTCAAAATACGATCTCTAGATCATTCAACACCAAAGGCAATACAAATCACCATACAGGACATAGGGTGTTACGCATCTTGAGGCCCGAACCTGTCTAAGCTTTGTGTTCCTTGGACCTTCGAGTTCTTGATCTCGGCGTCTCCTCACCCAAAACTTACCACCTTGGGTATATCCCTCGGTGGGCAGCCGGTTAAACACCGACAGCTGGCACGCTAGGTAGGGGAGCGCGATGAAGATCCAACGGCGACCTTGATGGCATCTTTCCAATTCCCCAGGTCAGTTCCCTCTCAGGGCACGACATTCGTTTTTTGGCTCGTGGGTCTGCATCGCAGATGGTGTGGGCAACTTTCGTCGATTCCTCGTCGACATGAAGCCAAAGACTTCCGCGGCGGATCCCCACGGCAACCTCGACAAGTTCATCGATGATCTCGATGACTCGTCGATTCATGGATCCGCTACAAGGACCGAGGAGTCTGCTCTCGGCTCAACTTCACCTTGTGCTGCAACGTCGACGCACCGCGGCCGCCGACCTCGACGACCCGGCTCGAGTTCGGCTTATGCCGCAATGTCCGCGCGCAGCAGTGATGATTTCGTCTACTTCGACTTTGTGAGGACTGTTTCGATTACTTGTCTCGACTAGAAACTAGTCGAGGGTGAGCCTCACATCAACGACTACTTCAACTACTCGTCTCGACTTGAAAACTAGTCGGAATCGACTCCGACTAGTCAAGCTTCATCAACAAACTATCGCAGCTTCATCGACGAGCTCCACGGCTTCGTCGACATTCGTCCACGAATCAAGCTAAGTGACTTATACCTTTTCTGACTTGTTCTTCACAAGATCGGCTACCTTTTTGGGTACGCCTCTCGACGGGCATGAAACCCTCAGGGGCTACGCCGTGATTGACTACTCCTGGGATGCTAGACCGACAGCCACAGCTTTGGTGCACCGAGTATTGGAGGCTCTGCCACAGACTTAATGCATCGAGTGCTGGTGGCTTTGCCACGGTCTTAGGACACTAACTACGGAGGCTACGCCACAAGGTTGTGTTCTGACTGCTGGAGGCTTCATGGGACTACACCCTATGGAAGTATAGATCTTTGCGTGTTGCCACACGCGCTCTCGCCGACTACTTTATGTGCACCGCGCATCCTCTTTGTCGCATGATGACTTCTTTGTCTTCTCTTAACAGTTGCTAAAGTACTCGGGTAGCACACGCCTTAATCCGTGAAATCTCGACTCTTCTGTAAGCCTATGCTCCTACACGTGCATGCGGCTAAGCTCTCTACGCTATGGTCTACGGCCATCAGGGATCAGGTGCTTAAATGTAACAGGCTAACTGCCCGGGGAAATTACATGGCCTAGCAAGAGCAAGATACGAAATTTTTACACAGAATAAATTTTAGTGTCTTCACATTATTACTGAGTACTACTCGGTATCTTCACATTATGCTACATAATGTGTGCATTATCTTTTTTCAGTACAAGCTTCGGCAACAACCCTCCAGGCAGCACGGCATGCCATCACAGTTCCGCTAGTTCCCAGGCTTGGGGGCTGGGCGTTGCACACTACTCGACATGGCTTCTTCGGCTCTCCTGGCTCGTAGGCTCGGGGGCTGGACGCCGCAAAACTACTCGAAGACAAGTAATATGAAGACTGAGAGTGCAGAAGGAATCCTAAGTCACTGCGCGGTTAAATAAACCAGCGGGAGGCTTAATTTCATTATGCAGAAGGCGAAGAGTTTTTCTCGGGATTTCATTTTTGCACTGCATGCCACGACTTTTGGATCCTTTTTTTCAAATCTGAGAGATTTGGATTCAAGGCTCGGGGGCTGCGGGATACGTGGCATCGACTACTTATTTTTCAAATTTCTTTGAAGGATAAGGAGGATTACAGACTAATGGGATCCTCAGCCTAATTCTCCGATTCAACCTAAGGCTCGGGGGCTACTCCATATGGAGTGCGATTTTTCAAATCGCACACCATGTTAAAAATAAAATTCGGGGCATGAGCACCTCATAGCTTCGATGCAGCCAAGCAAGTACTCGAAGAAGGACTCCAAGATGAAGCTTCAGAAGAAGTCGAAGATTGCTTCAAAAGTACTCGATAAGCCTGCAGTACTCAGCTACGAAGAGCTCGGGGGCTTGTCAGACCCGGGGCCATGGGACTGGGTACATAACGTAGTTTAAAGGGGTCTAAGAGATTAAGTCCGTCTTATCTCTTATTCATCTCGCTTATTTCTTATTTATTTCGTTTAAATAGGAGGTAGAGCTAACCAATACAGAGGGAATCTACTCGAGATATATTCTGGTACGATTCCCTAGCTGGTGTTGGTTAGTATCTTTGTAACCCTGCCCTCTCGGATATATAAGGGAGGATAGGGACCCCTCTCAAAATACGATCTCTAGATCATTCAACACCAAAGGCAATACAAATCACCATACAGGATGTAGGGTGTTACGCATCTTGGGGCCTGAACCTGTCTAAGCTTTGTGTTCCTTGTACCTTCGAGTTCTTGATCTCGGCGTCTCCTCACCCAAAACTTACCACCTTGGGTATATCCCTCGGTGGGCAGCCGGTTAAACACTGACACAAGGATTTCCTTTGGGCTAGCCGTTTCATCTTTGCACAACGACTACTTTCATAACAACGCATGTGCAACATTGCGTTGTCACTTCCTTTAGGCTAACTGAGACATCTTCGCATGGCAACATACGGCTTGTCTTGGCCCGCCCAAGGAACTAATCAAGATCAAGTGCAGGACCTCGTCATCACTTCCTTTGGGCCAACTGAGACATCTTTGCATGGCAACATATGACTTGTCTTGGCCCACCCAAGGAACTAATCACACCACGTGAAGGATGTCGTCATCAATCCCTTCGAGCCAACCGCGATTGTTTTCGTAAGTCAACATGTGAACTCTCATGGTCGCCCAAGGAATCGACTGAAACTACCAGCAATATTTATTTCTCCCTCGCTAATTGACTTCCAGTCACCTTCACATACTCCCAGTAAAACTCTGTTATACTGGTTTACGACCAGTATTACGTGCAAGTTTACTGAAAGGGTCTCGCTCCTATACTTCTAGTAATAGACTACTAGTTTCCGACTAGTATGCTATGTTACTGAAGGGGCATCGCTCCCATACTCCTAGTACAACTCCGTTATACTAGTTTACGACCAGTATTACGTGTAAGTTTACTGAAGGGGCCTCGCTCCCATACTTCCAGTGCTATGTTACTGAAGGGGCCTCGGTCCCATATTTCCAATATAACTCCGTTACCGGTTCACGACGACCGGTATCCGTGCATCTTTACTGAAGGGGCCTCACTCCTATACTTTCAGTATTACTTTGTTTACTAGTTTTCGACTAGTTATACATGGAGTTTACTGCAAGGGCATTGCTCCCAACATGGTTTCATGTATATCAGTTATAACCTACTTTTATATTTTCCTTGCAGGGGATCTGATCTGGACCGTGCTGCTGGGTGAGTCAGATTCAACTCCGATTAGTTGGCTTCATCAACAATCACCAACGACTACTCCGATTTTGCAAGAGCGATCGACTACATGTCGCTGACTACAACGACAACTCATCAAATTCGACTTTGACTAGTTGGCTTCATCAACAACCGTCGGCGACTACTTGACTTCGTGAAGAATGCACGGTGATAAGCTAGTCGGAATCAACTCTGCTCGATGATACGCTGACGACTACTTCGACTACTCATCTCGCCTATAAAACTAGTCGAAATCGACTGTGACTAGTCGGCTTCACCGATAGTTCAAGATTCAGTGGCAATTTGGCCAATGCCTAGGCTCCCAGGCTGGCGCCACCGACTACTAGGCATATCCTATGTGATTCATCTAGCTTCCAGGCTCGAGGGCTGGATACGACATGGCTCTCAGCAATGAAGGTTTGATTTGAGTGGTAATTTAGAGAAATTTTTGGTGAAGTTATTTGTTCAACCATTTTTTCAGGGAATGCTTCCCAAAAAAGAGTTTTTCAAATTTACTAAACCGATTTGCCCAGCTTAACCATCAAATCTCTACTGTCATATATTGCATGCCACGATTCTTTGGATCCTTTATATCAAAACTTGGGGATTTAGATTCAAGGCTCGGGGGCTGCGGGACACGTGTCATCAGCAATTTATTTTTCAAATATGCTGGAAGATAAGGATAGAAGACTCAAGATTAAATTAACCCTCAGCCTAATTCTACGAGTCAACCTAAGACTCAAGGGCTACTCCATATGGAGTGCGAGTTTAATCGCACCCCATATAAAAGAAGACTTGACAACTACTCAGGGCATGAGAACCTCACAGCCTCAATGCAGCCAAGGAAGTACTCGAAAGACACCATCAAGATGAAGTTCAGAAGAATTCAAAGACACCTTCAGAAGTACTTGGATGCCTGTAGTACTTGACTACAAAGAGCTCGGAGACTTGTCAGACCTGGACCCACAGGACTGTGCACATAGCGTACTTTTCCTAGGATATGGGATGGGACATGGTCCACGCCCTACATCTGTTGTAACTACTCATAGTGTAGTAGGACTACTCATACAGTAGTAAAACTAGTCGAATACAATTGGAAACTACCCGAAAAGTACTCGGGTAGGACTCCTAGGCTTGTACCCAACTAGGACTTCCATGTAAACCTGTCGCCCCAGACTATATAAGGGTGGACAGGGACCCCCTCCAAATAGGAGATCACCCGATCACCACCAAAGGAAATACAAACCACACAGGATGTAGGGTATTACGCTCTCGATGGCCCGAACCAGTCTAAACCTTGTGTTCCTTGCATCTTCGAGTTCCTGATCTCCGCGACACTCTATCTACAAACTCACCACCTCGGGGGTATCCCTCGGTGGGCGTGGCGGTCAAACACCAATATAGGGCATGGGCCATATCCCACACCTTATCCTGTAAAATGTAGGCCATCTGCGCAGTCCTGTGGACCCGGGTCAAACAAGCTACCGAGCTCTTCGTAGTCGAGTACTGCAAGCTTCTGAGTACTTCTGAGGGCATCTTTGAGTTCTCCCGACCTCCATCTTGAAGGTATCTTCCAAGTATTTCCTTGGCTGCATCGAGGCTGTGAGGTGCTCATGCCCCGAGTAGTTGTTAAGTCTTCTTTCATATGGGATGCAATTGAACTCACACTTCATATGGAGTAGCTGTCGGTGTTTTACCGGCTGCCCACCGAAGGGTATACCCAAAGTGGTAAGTTTAGGTGAGGAGACGCCGAGATTAGGAACTCGAAGGTGCAAGGAACACAAATTTAGACAGGTTCGGGCCGCGGGGTACGTAATACTCTACCTCCTGTATGGTGGTTTGTATTCCCTTGGGTGTAGAAGTTGTGTTTTGAATGGGTCCCTGCCCTCCCTTATATATCTGGGAGGTCAGGATTACATGGATCTAATCAATACGAGCTAAGGAATCGTACCCGGGTATAACTCGGGTAGTTTCCTTCTGTATGGACAAGCTTTATCTCCTACTCAAACGAGTAGAAAACAACTTAAATAAGAGATAAGACGGGATTTATCTCTTAACCTTGTTTAAACTACATTATGTACACAGCCCCGTAGCCCCGGGTCTGACAAGCCCCCGAGCTCTTCGTAGCTGAGTACTGCAGGCTTCCCGAGTACTTTCGAAGTAGTCTTCGGCTTCTCTTGAAGCTCCGTCTTGAAGTTCTTCTTCGAGTACTTACTTGGCTGCATCGAAGCTATGAGGTGCTCATGCCCTGAATTATTTCTTTGGTATGGTGTGCGATTGAAAAAATCGCACTCCATATGGAGTAACCCCCGAACCTTAGGTTGAATCGGAGAATCAGGCTGAGGGTTGCATTAGTCTTGAATCTTCCTTACTTACTCTTCGAATAAATTCAAAAAAATAAGTAGTCGATGCCACGTACCCCGCAGCCCCCGAGCCTTGAACCCAAATATCCCAGGTTTGGGAAAAAGGATCCAAGAATCGTGGCATTGATGTTACTCTGAAATCCTAAGAAAAACTCATCGCCTTCTGCATAGTGAAATTAAGCCTCCCGCTGGTTTATTTAACCACGCGGTGACTTAGGGTTTCTTTTGCACTCTCAGTCTTCATATGAGTCATCTTCGAGTAGTTTTACGGCGTCCAGCCCCCGAGCTTACAAGCCAGGAGAGTCGAAGGAGCCATGTCGAGTAGTGTGCATCGCCCAGCCCCCGAGCCTGGGAACTAGCGGAACTGTGATGGCACGCCGTGCTGCCTGGAGGGTTGTTGCTGAAGCTTGATCTGAAAAAAGACAATGCATATATTATATAGCATAATGCGAAGATATCGAGTAGTACTCAGTAATATGAAGACACCAAAATTTATTCGGTGTAAAAATTGCTGTGTCGAGCTCTATTTTAGGCCATTTAAATCTCTCGAGCAGTCCACCTGTTACGTTTAAGCACCTGGTCCTGTTTTAGCCATTGCTCATAGCGTGTATGAGATCTTTGTCTTGTGTACGCGTAGAGGCGTTAGGCGTGACAAAAGAGCCGAGGTTTCACTGATTAAGGTATGTGCTACTCAAGTAGATTAGCGACCGTTAAGAGGAGACAACGAGCAGAAAGTAGTCGTCATTCGACAAAGAGGATGCGCAGTGCGCAAAAGTAGTCGATGAAGTGTAGCTCTGGAAGGTTTCAATGCTCGTCGAGAGACGTACACAAATAGGTAGTCAATCATGGTGTAGCCCGTGAGGGTTTCATACCCATCGAGAGGTGTACCCAAAAAGGTAGCCGATCATGGTGTAGCCCCCGAGGGTTTCATGCCCGTCGAGAGGCGTACCCAAAAAGGTAGCCGATCCAGTGAAGAACAGGTCGGAAAAGGTATAAGTCACCTAGCTTGATTCGTGGATGAATGTCGATGAAGCCGTGGAGCTCGTTGATGGAGCTGTGACGATTTGTTGATGAAGCTCGACTAGTCAGAGTCGATTCCGACTAGTTTTCAAGTTGAGGTGAGTAGTTGAAGTAGTCATTAGCGGGCCGCCGATCGTTCTCGCAAAGTCGAGGTGCGCCATGGTGGGCGCCAGCACGGCCTTCTGGTGAACTGGAAAGATGCCATCGAGTTCGCCGGTGGATCTTCTATGCGCTCCCCTACCTAGCGCACCAGCTGTCGGTGTTTTACCTGCTGCCCACCGAAGGGTATACCCAAGGTGGTAAGTTTAGGTTAGGAGACGCTGAGATCAGGAACTCGAAGGTGCAAGGAACACAAAATTTAGACAGGTTCGGGCCGCGAGGTGCGTAATAACCTACGTCCTGTATGGTGGTTTGTATTCACTTGGGTGTAGAAGTTGTGTTTTGAATGGGTCCCTGCCTCCCTTATATATCCGGGAGGTTAGGGTTACATGGATTTAATCAATACGAGCTAGGAAATCATACCCGGGTATAACTCGGGTAGTTTCCTTTAGTATCGACTAGCTTTATCTCCTACTCAAATGAGTAGAAAATAACTTAATTAAGAGATAAGACGGGCTTTATCTCTTAACCTTGTTTAAACTACGTTATGTACACAGCCCCGTAGCCCCGCGTCTGACAGTAGCCCCCGAGCCTTAGGTTGACTCGTAGAAGCAGGCTGAGGATCAATTTAGTCTTGAGTCTTCTATCCTTATCTTCCAAAAGATTTGAAAAATAAGTTGCAGATGATACGTGTCCCTACAGCCCTGAGCCTTGAATCCAAATCCTCAGGATTCTGAATAAAGGATCTAAAAAATCATGGCATGCAATATATGGTGATAAAGATTTGATGGTTAAGATGGGCAAATTGGTTCTGAAATTTGAAAACTATTTTTCGGAATGACTTCCCTGAAAAAATGGTTAAACAAATAACTTCTCCAAAAAGCGCCCTAAATTATCACTCAAATCAAATCTTGTTCACTGAGAGCCGTGTCGAACCCAGCCCCCGAGCTTGGGAGCTAAATGAGTCGCATAAGATACACCTAATAGTCGGTGGCACCAGCCTGTGAGCCTAGGCATTGGCCAAGTTGCCAATGGATCTTGAACTATCGATGAACCGACTAGTCAGAGTCAATTCCGACTAGTTTTGTAGGTGAGACAAGTAGTCGAAGTAGCTGACAACGCGTAACAATAGTCGGGAACTAGTAAACACAGTGTATGGGACCAATGCCCATGCAGTAAACTCCATTTATAACTAGTCGTGAACTAATAAACGAAGTAGTAGTGGAAGTTTGGGAGCAAAGCATCTTCAGGAACATAGAATACTAGTCGGAAGCTAGTAATCTGAGCGTTACTGGAAGTATGAGAGCAAGGCCCCTTTAGTAACATGCATGTAGTACCAGTTGTGAACAATTAGAACGGAGTAGTACTGGAAGTATGGGAGCAAGGCCCCTTCAGTAACATAGAGTACTAGTCGGAAACTAGTAGTCTGAGGGTTATTTCAAGTATAGGAGCGAGGCCCCTTCAAAAATATAGAATACTAGTTGGAAACTAGTAGTCTGAGCGTTACTGGAAGTATGGGAGCGAGCCCCTTCAGTAACATAGAATACTAGTCGGAAACTAGTAGTCTGAGCATTACTAGAAGTATGATAGCAAGGCCCCTTCAGTAACATGCACGTAGTACCAGCCGTGAACTAGTAGAACGGAGTAGTACTGGAAGTATGGGAGTGAGGCCCCTTCAGTAACATAGAGTACTAGTCGGAAAGTAGTAGTCTGACTGTTACTGGAAGTATGGGAGTGAGACCCCTTCAGTAACATAGAGTACTAGACGGAAACTAGTAGTCTGAGCGTTACTGGAAGTATGGGAGCGAGGCCCCTTCAGTAACATAGAGTACTAATCGAAAACTAGTAATCTGAGCTTTACTTGAACTATGGGAGTGAGGCCCCTTTAGTAACATAGAATACTAGTCGAAAACTAGTAACCTGAGCGTTACTGGAAGTATGGGAGCGAGGCCTCTTCAGTAACATAGAATACTATTTGGAAACTAGTAATCTGAGCATTACTGGAAGTATGGGAATGAGGCCACTTCAGTAAATATGCACGTAGTACCAATCGTATACCAGTAGAACAGAATAGTACTGGAAGTATAGGAGTGAGACCCCTTCAGTAACATAGAATACTACTCGAAAACTTGTAGTCTGAGCATTACTAGAAGTATGAGAGCAAGGCCTCTTCAGTAACTAGCACGTAGTACCAGTTGTGAACCAGTAGAACAGAGTAGTACTAGAAGTATGGGAGTGAGACGTGGCCCCTTCAGTAACATAGAGTACGAGTCGGAAACTAGTAGTCTGAGTGTTTCTGGAAGTATAAGAGGGAGGCCCCTTTAATAACATATAGTACTAGTCAGAAACTAGTAGTCTGAGTATTACTAGAAGTATGGGAGCGATGCCCCTTCGGTGACATAGAATACTAGTCAGGAACTAGTAATCTGAGCGCTACTTGAAGTATGGGAGCGAGGCCCCTTTAGTAACATAGAATACTAGTCAAAAACCAGTAATCTTAGCATTACAGGAAGTATGGGAGCGAGGCCCCTTCAGTATCATAGAATACTAGTCTAAAACTAGTAATCTGAGTGTTAGTGGAAGCTTGGAAGAGAGACCCCTTCAGTAAATATGCACGTAGTACCAGTTGTGAACCAGTAGAACAGAGTAATACTTAAAGTATGGGAGCGAGGCCCCTTCAGTAACATAGAATACTAGTCAGAAACTAGTAGTTTGAGCGTTACTGGAAGTATGAGAGCAAGACCCCTTCAATAACATGCACATGCACATAGTACCAGTCGTGAATTAGTAGATCGGAGTAGTACTGGAAGTATTAGAGCGAGGCTCCTCCAGTAACATAGAGTACTAGTCGGAAACTAGTAGTCTGAGCGTTACTGGAAGTATGGGAGCAAGGCCCCTTCGCTAACATAGAGTACTAGTCGGAAACTAGTAGTCTGAGTGTTATTGGAAGTATGGGAGCGAGGCCCCTTCAGTAACATAGAATACTGGTCGGAAACTAGTAATCTAAGCGTTACTGGAAGTATGGGAGCGAGACCCCTTCAGTAACATAGAATACTAGTTGTTGAGCGTTACTGGAAGTATGGGAGTGAGGCCTCTTCAATAACATAGAATACTAGTCAGAAACTAGTGATCTGAGCGTTCCTGGAAGTATGGGAGCGAGGCCCCTTCAGTAAACATGCATGTAGTACTGGTCGTTGTCGGTTTTTTACTACCACGCCCACCGAGGATACCCCCAAGATGGTGAGTTTGTAGGTAGGTGTCGCCGACATCAGGAACTCGAAGGTGCAAAGGAACACAAGGTTTAGACAAGTTCGGACCGCCAAGAGCGTAATACCCTACGTCCTATGTGGTTTGTATTGTCTTTGATGGTGATTGTCCCCGAGGGGTTCCTGTCTGCCCTCATATAGTTTGGGGGGATAGGTTTACATGGAAGTCCTAGTCGGGTACAAACCCAGAGGTCCTACCCGAGTACTTCTCAGGTAGCTTCCTACCATATCCGACTAGTTTCGCTACTGTACGAGTAATCCTACTGCATTATGAGTAGTTACAACAGATGTAGGGCGTGGGCCATGTCCCATCCCGTATCCTAGGAGAAGTATGCCACGTGTAGTGTCCTGTGTACCCGGGTTTGACAAGCCCCCGAGCTCTTCATAGCCGAGTGCTGCAGGCGTCCGAGTACTTCTGAAGGCATCTTCGAGTTGTTCTGAACTTCGTCTTGAAGGTGTCCTCCGAGTATTTCCTTGGCTGCGTCGAGGCTGTGAGGTGCTTATGCCCTGAGTAGTTGTCTAGTCTTCTTTATGTGGGGTGCGATTAAACTCGCACTCCATATGGAGTAGCCCCCGAGTCTTATGTTGACTCGTAGAATTAGGCTGAGGGTCAATTTAATCTTGAGTCTTTTGCCCTTATCTTCTAGCAAATTTGAAAAATAAGTCGCTGATTACACGTGTCCCGTAGCCCCTGAGCCTTGAATCCAAATCCCCGAGATTTGGAAGGAAGGATCCAAAGAATCGTGGCTTGCAATATATGGCGTTGAAAATTTAATGGTGAACATGGGCAAATCAGTTTAGTAAATTTGAAAACCTCTTTTGTCGGGATAAATTCGCTGAGAAAATGGTTAAACAAATTATGTCTCCAACAAATGCCCGAAATTACCTTTGAAATCAATCTTTGTTCCCTGAGTCAATGACTGAATAAGACCTTTGGGTAATAATATGAAAAAACCCCTTATTTCGGAATAAAATCCGAGAAATAATGGTTAACAAATATCTCCCCAAGATAAATCTTAAAAAACCTCTTGGATCGGGTATTGTTGAGTAGTTTTACATCGTTCAGTATGGAAACATGAGAGCTATCCCTTGAGGCATGCTGAGTGACCGGTCACATCGAGGTCCCGAGCCACAGGGCCAAATGAGTATCATGGAATAAACATAGCAGTTGGTGGTGTGAGCCCCCGAGCCCTGGCATCGAGCAAGTAGCAGCTGGTGCTTGATCAGTTGATGAAGCCATCTGGTTGGAGTCGGTCCCAACTTGGATTGAGGTCAGTTCAAGGAGTCGAAGTAGTCGAACATGTGTAGAACTAGTCGTAAACTAGTAAACTTCTTGCAATGGGAGTGAGACCCCTTCAATAACATAGTATACAAGTCAAAAACTAGTAATATGTTACTAGAAATAAGGGAGCAACACCCCTTCAGCAAACTTGCACGTAGTACCAGTCGTAAACCCAGTAAAATGGTGTTGTACTAGAAATATGAGCGCAAAGCCCCTTTAGTAACCCAAGATACTAGTCGGGAACAAGAATTAGTTACTGGCAGTATAGGAGCAAGGCCCCTTGAGCAAACTTGCACGTAATATCAGTCGTGAACTAGTAAAACGGAGTTGTACTGAAAATATCAACCTCCAGGCACCAATAGAAGATGTCCCCAGTTGATCAAGAATGAAACCGACATAGATGTTCAATATTCCAAGAATTTGGTACCTCAACAGGAAATGTGAAGGTTGCTTAAAGCCGGCCGATAGGCGAAAGAGAATCAAAAGGTTTTGTTAAGCTTGTGTACAATGAAATGTCCTTCCCATCGTGAGTTGAGATTGTGTAGCCTGGCATCATCCTGGATTCATGGAAGAACCATATCTCCAACGTTGAAAGAGCGTCGTTGAACATTCCTGTCGTGGTAACGACGAACGCCTTGTAAGTAGTGGGCCGACTGGAACAATACATTGCATCGGATTTCCTCGGCTGAATCAAGTTCAAGATGTCTTGCAGTGTAAGCCTCGCCTTCTTCAAACATCTCAAGTCATGGAGACTTCCACATCACGTCAGCTGGTAATATAGCTTCAGACCCGTATACGAGAAAGAATGATGACTGGGTTGTGGCTTTGCTTGGTTGTGTGTGAAGCCCCTAGACTACTGATGAGGTCTCATGAATCCACTTGTCGCCATTTTTGCTATTCTCATCATAGAGTCTTTCCTTCAATCCATCAAGAATCAAACCGTTGGCACGCTCAACCTGGCCACTGGCCCTCGGGTGAGCCACTAAAACATATTTGACTTCAACAGAACTGCGTTCACAGAAATCCTAGAACTTATGCGAGTGGAAATTGGATCCCAAATCTGCAATGATGGTGTTGGGGAAGCCAAAACTATGTAAGATGTCGCGGATGAAAGTAACCACTCGATCCGACAAGAGCGTTGCGATTGGCTTGTACTCGATCTACTTGGTAAACATGTCAATGGCCACTAACAAGTGTGTGAAACCTCTTGCCGTAGTTGTTAAGGGCCCTATCAAGTCCAGGCCCTAGCATGCAAACGGCCATGAAGGTGGTATGGTGATGAGGTTATGAGCTAGGACATGAGACTGTTTGCTGAAGAATTGGCAATTGTACACCAGCAAATGAGTGCTTCGGCATCTGCCAAAGCAGTCGGCCAGTAGAAACCAGATCGAAACACCTTGCCGACTAGTGTGCGAGAAGCCGTGTAGTTCCCGCACATGCCTTTGTGAATCTCTTGGAGTATTTCTTTGCCCTCCTCCGTGCTGACACACTTCATGAGTATGTCTGATGCTGATCCATGCTTGTACAGCTTGCCCCCGACTAGAACATACCCTTTGCTGCATCGTAAGATGCGTGTAGCTTCAGCGCTCTTTGGGTCGACATCGGGGGGTAGTTTGTGCTCCTGTATGTAGTCGATGAAGGCCACCCTCTAGTCAACCTCGATCATCAAGACCTCTCGGTTGGGTTCCTTGGGACCCTGAGCGATGGAACTTGAGTCTGGTGCCCTGATGAAAGGGTGATGCAACTCGTGAATGAAAACTCCCGGTGGGACATTAGCTCGATGGGAACCCAATTTGGAGAGCACATCCGCACCCATATTGTTGTCGTGGATCAAATGGTGAATTTCCAACCCCAAGAACTTGTTCTCGAGCTTGCGTATTTTTGTAACGTAGGCATCCATGGTGTCCCACTCCTTATTGACTTGTTGAACCACCAGTTAGGAATCACCGTAGACGAGTAGTCGCATGATGCCAATGGAGACTACCAGGCGTAGCCCATGCGATAATACCTCATACTCGGCTTCGTTGTTAGAGACCTCGAATAGTATTTAAACACGTACTTGAGCTATTCTCCTCTCGGGCTGATGAAAAGTACTACCGCACCACCACCACCGAGCTTGAGTGAGCCGTCAAAGTACATGACCCAATGCTCTCTCTGGTTGGTTGGGGCTTCTACTTGGTTTTCTTGCCACTCTACCATGAAATCGACTAGTGCCTGCGACTTGATGGCTGTCCGGGGCTTGAAGTTGACTGTGAGGGCTCCCAGCTCCACTGCCCACTTGGAGATGCGCCTGGTAGCATCCTGATTGTGGAGGATGTCCGCCAATGGGAAGTCAGAGACCACCAGGATATTGTGTGCACCAAAGTAGTGGCGAAGCTTCCTGGAAGTTATGAGTATACCATAAAGTATGTTTTGAATCATTGGGTAGCGAACCTTAGATTCAGAGAGGACTTCGCTGATGAAGTAGACTGGTCACTGCATCCCGAAGGCATGGCCTTCCTCCTGGCGTTCCACCACAATTGCCGTGCTGATGATGTGAGTAGTCCCGGCGATGTAGAGTAGCAGATTCTCGCCTGGTTGGGGAGCCGTCAGGATGGGTTGCGACTGCAAATGGTGCTTGAGACCTTGTAGTGCCTGTTTTGCCTCCTCGGTCCACTTGAACCTATCATGGAGCTTGAGCAATTTGAAAAAGGGAAGTCCCCTTTCTCCATGTCGGAAGATGAATCGATTCAAAGCTGCCATGCAGCCTGTGACCTTCTGGATGTCCTATATCATCCTTGGAGCATCCATGGCTGTGATGGCCTTGATGTTCTTCGAGTTTGCTTCAATTCCTCGGTGACTAACATTGAACCCGAGTAGTTTTCCTTGTGGCACACCAAAGACACACTTCGTCGGGTTAGGCTTCCATCGAAATCGTCGCAAGCTGTTGAACATCTCCTCGAGATCAGTGATGAACTGGTCGTGGGATCTGGTCTTGATGACCATGTTATCCATGTAAGCTTCAATGTTGCGGTGTAGCTGGTCTGCAAGGTATAGTTGGATGGCCCATTGGTAGGTGGCTCCTGCATTCTTCAACCCAAATGATATTGTAGCGTATGCGTATGCTCCAAAGGGGGCGATGAATGCAGTTTTGATCTAATCTTCCTCTTAGAGAGCTATCTGATGGTAGCCTGAGTAGCAGTCAAGGAAGGAGAGCAAGACGCAACTAGCCGTAGAGTCGATGACTTGATCGATGCGTGGGAGCGCGAAGGGGTCCTGCGGGCAGTGTTTATTGAGATCAGTATAATCCACACACATCCTCCATTCATTATTATTCTTTTTCAATACTAGTACAGGGTTAGCTAACCACTCGGGGTGCAACACTTCTTTAATAAAACCAGCCACAAGTAGTTTTGCTAGCTCCTTCTTGATGGCCTCCCTCTTGTCGGGGGCGAAGCGTCATAGTCGGTGCTTCTTTGGAGTGGCTTAGGGTCAACTTTTAGGCAATGCTCGATCAACTCCTTGGGTACCCCTAGCATATCAGCTGGTTTCCATGCGAATATTTCACGGTTAGCCTTAAGAAAGCTGACGAGCGCTCTTTCCTATTTGTCACCCAAGTCGCCCCCGATCAAAGCAGTCTTGGATAGGTCGCCTTCATGCAGCTGGATGGCCTTGATGCCAACATCGTTGGGGTTGGGTTTAACCCTCGACTAGCTAGGCCGCTGGTTGGAGATCTCCATCTTTGAGTTGGTTAGCTTCAGTGCGGCCGTGAGTACTTCTGCGGACAGCTCTAGTACGCGTGACGTGGTGGCGTACTCGATCTCTTCTTGGTCCCAGTCGTACGACTTCTTTAGGTCTCCACAGAGTGTGAGTACGTTTGTCTTGCCTAGCATTTTGAGTAGCAGGTAGACGTAGTAGGGCACGGCCATGAATTTGGCTAGTGCCTGTCTGCCAAGGATGGCATGGTATGATGAGTCAAAATCTGCCACCTCGAACTTGATGTACTCGGTGCAGTAGTTGTCTTTTATCCCAAAGGTGACTGGCAGGACCATTGACCCGAGTGGTGTAGCCGCGTTACCTGGGATGATGCCGTAGAAAGGAGCTTTGCTAGGAGTGAGCATCATGGAGATGTCCACTCCCATATTTTTCAAAGTACTCGTGAAAAGCAGGTTGAGGCCGCTCCCGCCATCGATGAGTACTCGGGTGAGCTGTGAGCCCGCCACGATACGGTCTAGGACGAGCAGGAATTTTCCCGGCTTGGAGAAGCTGGTCCATTGATCATCCCTGGAAAAGGAGATTGGAACCTTGCTATATCTCAAAGGCCTTGTGGTGGCCAGCTCCACAGAGAGTATTTCGCGCAGGGTTAACTTCTGCGCGCGCTTGGAGGGGAATCCTCCATCTTTGCCAAAGATGATGTTGATGATGTTCTTCAGGTCCTAGAAGTCTTGAGCCCCTGACTTGTCACCTCCCTCATCATCTTCCTTGTCTTTTCCCTTTCCTCCTTGAGGGAGTGGTGGTGCGTCGAGTGACTTGCGGATGGTTTTGCTGGCTTTTGTCTAAGTGGTCGTTGCCATTGTCTTGCTTGTCGTGGTTGCGCTTGGGAAAGCGGTCGTTCTCCTTGTCCTCCTGGTCAGCCCACCATGCCATCATGTCACGCAGCTCCACGACAGTAGTCGGACAGTTGCGCCCAAAGTCGTGGTACGTGTGCTTCAAGAAGAGCCTGTTCTGGAAGCAGCGGATGACGTCTTCATCAGTGATGTTGGTGATGGTGGCGCAGGTCTCAAAGAAATGCCGTGTGTAGGACCGCAGGGTCTCGTTCATCTCTTGCTTCACCTGGGATAGGTTGTGGCGAGTGCCCGCCCGGATTATGGATCCCTGGAAGTTGTCGATGAAGGCCCGCTTGAGGTCCTCCCACGAGTTGATAGAGTTTGGCTTGAGGCTTTCAAGCCACATGAGGGGTGCAGACTCCAGAGCCACCGGGAAGTAGAGAGCTTTTGTGGAGTTGGATCCCCCTGAAACTTCAATGGCAACGGAGTAGCATCGAATCCACTAGCGCGGGTCCTACTTACCATTGTACTTGGGGATTCCGACTAGTTTGAAGTCCTTTGGATAGGACTTGTCAGTGATGCTGGTGGTGAAGGTGGGGAAGTGGTCGTTGTCGTCATCGTCGTGGCGCCAGCTGGTGCGGTCCCTTCACCTTGCTTCAATAACACGCCACACGTCACAACCTTCATTGATCTTCTGCCTGAGGTCGATCATGGGGACGTCGTGAAAGTTGGCCTTGAGTGGATCATGGCCTTGATGCCTTGCACCACGCTGGTTGCGAGTGGGTTGTTGCACCTCTTGTTCATTGTTGCCACACGTGGATGGGTGGCCCTCGTTGCACTGGTGGTTGTGGTTCCTTCGGCTGCCAGGGCCTCCTCCGGGGGGCGAGTAACCGGTGCGGTTTTGCCATGGCGCTCAGATCTCGAGGGTGGAATCTGAGTGGAAGACACGGATATTGCCCATCGAGTTGCACGAGCGCGTGCTAAGTCAGATACTGCAGCCTTTGTATCTGAGGATTGGGTGGGAGTTGTTGAGCTAAGAGTGCTACTTCTGCGATGGTGCCAATTGGTGTACGGTACTCACGATCCGTGACTGCTGCAAAAGTGTTGTTGAAATCCCTTGGTTCGTGGGCGCGATGCTACGTGTTGCGACTGCGTTGGGTGCACTTGGTGTTCTTTGCCCGCCTGATCTGTCGATGCTCCTCATCTTCATCCTAGGGAGCATCAGCTGTGGGCTCATTGGCTGAGATGTTCGCGAGTTGCTCGTTGTCGTACTGGGGGTCCAGCTCATCATCCTCAGCATTGTGAAGGGAGGCCATGCAGACTTGGCGATGCGGCGAGTGGTTAGCCGTAAGGCTGTACTCGACTAGCTCTATGCTAGTTTCTCCTTCTTCCTCGATGGGAGAGAGAGGTCTATCCTCCTGGAAGGGCAGTTCCTGCATGAAGGCCATAAGACGGGGCTCGTAATCGAGTAGTTCGGGGGGCTCAAAGCCCTTCCAATACACGACACGGTCTTGCGGCGTTGATGTTATGGATAAACCCAGATGGCTGCCCAAAAATAATTCGGTGTGGCCATCGGGTTGTGAGTGGTTTTCAAGGGCGGGGGCCGCCCGACGAGCGGTGGCTCCCTTGTCTCCGAGTCCTTCTCGGGACCAGCTTGAAGGTGTAGTACTGCGCGGGGAGTACTCTTCATTGGAGTTCGAGTGGATGTCGACAACGGGGTCCCCCAGCAAGCGGTGGCGCCCATGTCCTTGGTCTTGAGCAGGAGATCCAAATCCTCCTCCAAGTCGGAGAGGGATTTAGATCGTGTGGTCTTTTCAGACCAGGACATCTTTTCTGACCTGACTAGATCTGGTGCGTCATGAGTGGAAGTTGCGTTGAAAACGGACATCTTTTTGATCTGCTGCCCCAGATCGGGAAACAACAGATCATTGAGGTTGTCGATGAACTCATCAAGATCGCTGCTCGGAGTTGAGGAAGAGGCCTCCGGCTCCTTGGAGTTGGCTAGGTGGCTATTGAAGCAACCCAAACCGTTGGTGACGCAGATATAGGAGCCGAAGTTGAAGATTATTCCCTCGTTGAGCATAGCGCTGGTGAAGTCGAAAGATGCCATCGAATTCTCCAGTGGATGCTCGATGAACACCCCTACCTGGTGCGCTAGCTGTCGGTGTTTTTCCGCCATCCCTCGGTGGTGAGTTTGTTGGTAGGGTGTCGCCGAGATCAGGAACTCGAAGGTGCAAAGGAACATAAGGTTTAGACAGGTTTGGGCCGCCGAGAGCGTAATACCCTACGTCCTGTGTGGTTTGTATTGCTTTTGATGGTGATTGTCCTCGAGGGGACAGATTTACATGGAAGTCCTAATCAGGTACTGTAACACCCTAAAATATTTAATTTTAGGATGTGAGTATCTTTTAGAATGTGTTCATCTATCAATAGGGATTTCTGAGAATTTTTTAGAATTTTTCTAGAAATTATTCTCTTTTTCCCTAGAGCTAAATCTTTTAGAATATGTCCTAGGTTTTTCCTTGAAATTTTTGGGAATTTTTTAGAATATATTTTTCGTGGTTTAAAAGATTTATCTAGACTTTTCTAGATTGATTTTAAGCTTGAAAATATGTTCTGGAAAATGAATTCATTTTCTTTTCATCTCGAGCGGGATTCAACTCGTTTTGCGTCTAGTCCGCCTTAGATCCTAGAACCGTGCCATGCAAGAGCTTGAGTTCAACCACCACCCTGATCTCGTCATTTGTTGCTTTTCTATCGACAAAAAGTAAATCAAAAGCTTCTCTTTGATGTATAGAAGAAAACCTCCTTGCTTTTGCCTTTTGACTTTTTTATCTGAAGCTTAGTAGTTCAGCGAAGTTAGCTGACCGCCACTCGCCGTCAATCATCTTTCTTCGCCATGCTGGAGTTATCTTGAAGCCTTTCCATTTGCCCTTTCTTTCCTTCTCTGTATAGTTCCTAATATCTCATCGTAGTCGGACCAATTTGTTTCTTCAGTATCCGTTGTTTTTCCTCTATCCTATCTAAGACCATAAGATGCCCCATCGTGGTACCCATCCTCTAACCTTTCTTCTCGATCAAACCTTGCTTGAAACGGAATCGTAGCTCAATTTCAGCATTCTTTTTTGATGGTGCTCCACTGTAGTAACTACCAACGACTTAGCCTAATCTCTCCCTTCTCTTTTTCGCGCTCTCAAATAACCCGTTCATGTTCACCTTGCACTGTCAACCCATTTTCATGTTCGGCCCTCACCCAAACCTATTTTGGCTCATAATCGAACTCGCTCGGCCAATCTCGTTTCCTCTTTCCTTTACCTCTTCCTCTCTCTCTTTGCTCGCTAACCTCTGGGGCCCGCTGGTCAGCCCAATCTCGCTTCTCCCGTGGGCAATCTGGACTCAAGGGCGAGTCCCAGCCCGATGCCCCGATGTTCTGGGCGTGCGTAGCATGCCAAGCCGGGTTACCAACCCCTACAAAACCTAACTGAGAACCCTGCTCGTGCCCTTCTCCCGAGCGCCTCTGCCCCTGAGCCCTCGTCTCGCGCCCCTGCAGCCAGCACGGCCGCGCCCCTTTCCTCGCATCACCAGGCCAGTGCCGCCACGCCCTGCAGTGCGCATCTGCAACCCCCTGCTACGCGTGAAAAATGGCCAAGAGCCCTGCCCTGCCCCTGCTGCTTGCGCCCCTACCCCTGTGCGCCACCACCAGCTGCACCTCTCCTGTAGCGCCGCCAGCCCAAGTCCCTGCGCCACTCCTCGCCTCACCCCTTGCCTGCCTCCTTCTGTAGCACCACCCTGCGCGTCCCTTGGTGTCCAGCGCCGCCACCCAGGACTGCACCTCTATTTCCACGAAGCAGACCGCCGCCGCCCTCTTCTCCGGTGAAATTCAGCCACGATGCATCCCCACGGTAAGTAAGGTATGGAATCGAATCCCCTCGTCATCCTCTTTCTTTTGCCCCGCTCCTTGCAATCTCCCGTGCCCTAGAACACTGGGAATTCAACCAACAGTGGGTGTCAGCCACCATAGGAGCTGTTCCCAAGCTTTTTGCATCTAAGCCCCCGAGAAACTGTGTCATAAATCTATTTTTCTTTGTCTCTTGTGAAATTTGCAGAAACCCCCTAAATCTATTGTATCTTTTCAACCCAGCCCAACCCATGGTCTTTTTCAGATCAAACCCTATACTTTTCCTAATTTGCAACCTTGTTTCAAGCGTAGTTTCCGCGTTTTAGATCCCTTTTGATCCGTTATTTTTGCGTTAGTCTTCTAAAACCCTAAGCTATCGTTTAGTAATATTGTTATACCATAGTTCCTATTTTTAAAATTAAATATCAATTTAGTTTGAATAATATCCTCTCATCTAGTTTTTTTAATTAAAATCCAATTAGATCTATACTCCGGTTTTCTTAATTAATGTTAACTTTATTAATATCAACTTAAATGTGTTTGTAATTTAATTGGTTTACTTCAACGCAAACCATAAAGTTCGACATTTAGATGCACTCACCGGTTTCTTTTCTAATTAATTGTTTAATTAGGATAATTTGTACATAGACAATTATATATAAATTTGACTAAGTTGTACCTCATCTTTATAAATGCAAATATAATATGAGTTATTATAATTAGGGATATTCTCTTTTGAATATCTTTTACATTAGTTTTCCAAATTAAAATAAATGAAGCTTATAGTTTATTTGTTCTCTTTTATAACATAAACCTTTCGATAGCTCTTTCTTTTCTATCGTAGCTCCATTTTCCGCGTTTCTTTCGTTCTCGTGACCGTAGCAGCGAGCCCTATCCTTTTGTATGCTTTTTTTAAAGCTTTTCTTTTGTTTGGTGTATCTGTTCTTAGTTGTTCTTGTTTGCTTGCTTGCTTGTATGCTTGGACCCGATGTTTGTGTGATGTTAGAAGGAGCGCGATCAAAGACTTTTGAAGATTTAGAGTTTCAAGAACAAGAGTTGAAGACTCTTGAGCAGCTATTCTCTAAAAGAAAGGCAAGTGTTTCGTTGATCATGCTTTTGTCCTAATAATCGCAATAAATATAACCTTCTTTTATGCATGGATGTGTCTTAACTTGATGGATCCTAATTAAGGATATGCCTAGTCTTTATGATCATTCCTTGTCAACCTGGGTTTTATCTTTCTTGTTGGGTAGCTTCTGCTTACTTGCTATAACCTGTTCCTGTTTGGCAATAATATATAACCACGATGATAATAATGATGATACTACACCTATTCTATCCATGTTCATGTGCTATGCGTTGTTAATACAAGATCACATGTTTAATCGGAACATGGAGAACCACACAGGAAAATAGTGCAACCACAATACTATATGGCTCTAGTATTGGCTAATTAATTAGAAACACTAGCTTATGATGATCTTACCAAAAGGGCAAGAGGGGTTGCATCATCAGGGTATAGCTCGGTCCTCTTGAGGCTTTGATTTGTGGTCCTTGGCTAAGGCACTACCTCACTAGGGAGAGTTATGACCACTTTGACTTGAAACCTTAGCGGATTGTCATAAGTTAGGGAATCTTTGTAAAGACCTCGTAGAGAATCCCTTACCACTCACCTCGGAAGTGTTTAAGAGGCTAGCTACCTCGGTCAAATTGGGAGACACGAATTGTGGGTAAAGTGTACAACCTCCGCAGAGTGAAAACTAATATATCAGCCGTGCTCACGGTTAAGAGCAGCTTGGACCCTCACATGATAATTGAACTTGAAGATGAATTAAATCATGGACCATGTTTATGGTTGTGGTTATGCTTCTGGTATATCTCTTCTATTTCTTTTAATGTGGGTTGGTATGAACTTATACCTTAGTAATCAGGCGCTAATAAAATTTGACCAACTAAAATTGCTTATCGTAGTAAGTCAGTCAGCCTTTCCTTGATTTTGGCTTTCATGTCATATAATTCCCAACACTTGCTGAGTACAAAACATAAGTGTACTCATGCTTGTTATAATTGCTGCCCAGAAGAAAAAGTTGATGTGAAGTCTGTTGAAGATGGTGCTGAATTCTAGGCCTACGCAACCCCGGTCGATTGCCTGTGAAGTTTGGAGTCTTTGTTTTCAGGATAAGCTGTATAACTCTGATAATCTTTATAGTCTTTTAATTCTCTTTTCATGATACTGTTGCTGATTATTCACTGATGAAGTCACTATATGTATGGAACTTAATCCTAGCGACCGGGGTTGTTTCCTATCGTGTCCAACTAGTTTCACTACTGTACGAGTACTCCTACTGCATTACGAGTAGTTACAACAGATGTAGGGCGCGGGCCATATCCCATCCCGTATCCTAAGAGAAGTATGCCACGTGTACAGTCCCATGTACCCAGATTTGACAGTCGTGAACTAATAGAACTGAGTAGTATTGGAAGTATGGGAGTGAGGCCCCTTCAGTAACATAGAGTACTAGTTGGAAACTAGTAGTCTGAGCATTGCTGGAAGTATGGGAGCGAGACCCCTTCAGTAACATAGAGTACTAGTTGGAAACTAGTAGTCTGAGCGTTACTAGAAGTATGGGAGTGAGGCCCCTTCAGTAACATAGACTACTAGTCGGAAACTAGTAATCTGAGCGTTACAGGAAGTATGGAAGTGAGGCCTCTTCAGTAACATAGAATACTAGTCGGATCTAGTAATCTGAGTGTTACTGGAAGTATGGGAGCGAGGTCCCTTCAGTAACATAGAATACTAGTTGGAAACTAGTAAATTTAGCGTTACTAGAAGTATGGGAGCGAAGCCCCTTCAGTAAACATGCATCTAGTACTAGTCGTGAACAAGTAGAATGGAGTAGTACTGGAAGTATTGATCTCTAGTCACCTACTGAAGACGATTCCTTGGGCGGGCCATGAGAATTCACATGTTGCCATGCGAAAACATCACGGTTGGCCTGAAGGAAGTGACGATGAGGTCCTTCACGTGGGGTTGAGCAGTTCCGTATATGATGCCGCATGAAGATGTCTTGGTTGGCTAAGGATAAAAATGTCATAGATGCTCGATATTCCAGGAGTTTGGGACCTCCTGGCCATCAGAGTACTGTAAGCTATACGACCCTAGTTGTGTAACCTTGTGAACGATGAAGGATCCCTCCCATCACGAATTAGCTTGTGCAGCCCGGTTTCATCCTGGATGCGGCGAAGGACCATATCTCCAATCGTGGTAGTGACGGATGCCTTGTAAGTAGCGGGCCGACTAGAGCAAAATATTGCATCAGACTTCTTCTGCCGAGTCGAGTTCGAGATGTCTTGCGTCATCAGCCTCACCTTCTTCCTACATCTCCAGTCGAGGAGATTGCCACATGACATCAGCCGGTAATATAGCTTCGAACCCATAGACGAGAAAGAAAGGTGACTGTCCTATGGCTTTGCTTGGTTGTGTGCGAAGCCTCCAGATTACTGACGTGATCTCATTGATGTGGCAAAACGGCCTGAATTATTCCAGCTCAAGTGCGCTAGTCATCGCTATACACATATACATACTAATAGCCACCTGATTACTCCCATATAAACCCTTAGGGCTTTACGATCTAAGCACCCACCTTAACGAATCCAACGCGATTCGTAAACTCCTTTGTTAAGCAAATTTTATCCTAAAAACATTTTTAAGAGCTGTTGCAATTTTAGTGTCGATTGTAAAAGTAAACCTACAGCTCTGATACTAGCTGTGGCAGAACCGCCTGAATTATTTCGGCTCAAGTACGCTAGTCATCGCTATACCGACGATACTAACTCAACGCACTTCAAATGGAACAACCCATTGGTCTGTCGGGTCTCCGCCCGATACAACCACGGTTCAACAGGATCGAAGTAGATTTACCTCGCACGGAGGTGAGTTTACAATCACACCATAGCTCATCAACTTTTAATTTATAGAAATATTAAACATTATTACAATCTATTTCAAACTTAAGTAAACTTATATAGACATTGTTTAAAACAACAAGCTAAATAGCTTGTTCAGAGTCATAGCGGAAGAAATTCACATGCGACTACACACGTCGCGAAAGTTGACACCACGCTCAGCCCGAAACATGGCGTCATTTCGGAGGGTCATTGCCGGCCGGGGACGGAATCCATTCCACGGACCAGCCAAATGGAACAGAGAATGGCCAGGATGGACTATTCCTTGGGTTTTCATAGGCCATACCTGAAAAACAGACTAGCAAGACTGAGTATGCTAATACTCAGCAAGACTTACCCGTTTCATGGTATACTTTGCCATGTAGCTAGAATTATGAAGGCTTGTAATGGTTCTAGGTTTAGTTTCAGCTAAAAAGCATCAAAGAGTATGATTTAACTTTCATGTTTTAGTTTTTAGCTTCTATTTACATTAACCATTCTAGGTAAGCACCTATAATACACAAGTAAGGTAGAGATTAACATCTATCAGAATTATTCCAACAATAGTTACTGTTCTTACTCTATGTGGCAGAAGGAGCAAGCAGTCTCAATCTCCACGAGAAACGGACGATTCTGAATCGAATTTCCAAACCTTGCAAGGGTAAACCTAACTCACACGCTTGGAACATCCAATAATCATTCCAAAGCAACCGTTTGCCTTTTATTCTGACTCGTGGATTAGGGCCACCACAAGCGACTATAGGACCATACGCACATCCAATGTGCAGGACATACGTCTGTAGCGCGACTACATGACCGTACTCCTGTCTGCTGTACGGAACGTATTCCCGCACGTCGGTGCGTGTACAAAAACCAAATTACGAGTGGTGGGAGGTATGTCCACTCCTGGGCCGATTGGTTACTAGGCTTACCGCTTACCATATTTCGCGGCATGTGGCTAGTACTTTCAAACGCTTAGCCACAGCTACCACACACTGCGACCTTATCAACTTTTATCAACACAGACGGGGTAACCTTCCAAGTCATGATACTGCACATGACCCCGTCCATCGTCCTTATAGTGATTGCAGAGTAGTAAACATTCAATTCTTATATCGCGCGAGTGTGAGGAAATCACTCGACTTCTGCCGGTCCTATTAGCAGAGCATCTATTCGATATGGACTCAGACTCAATATATAGGTTACTAGGATTCATGCACCTAGGTTTCCATTTCAACTCCTACACTTAATGCATAGTATAGATATATAAGCAGAAATTGTATAAGTGTAATAATTTAAAATACTAGGTTATGCATCGGGGCTTGCCTTCTTGAGCGGGGCTAGGGTCAGGGATGTCAAAGACTTCTGAACTTTGGTTCGGGGCTTCAGTTAAAGTCTCGACGATGTTCACCGGGTCTTCAGAAAATCCTTGCTCGGGCTCCGGGACTAGTTCGTACTCTCCGTCGTCGAGTGTCGTTGACTCTACATGATATGCAATGATTTGAATTAGGTGGTTCTTGAGTTATGAATTTTACTTGATGATAAAATTGCAATCCAACCAATAGATAAACACAACTTCATAAAATAATAAATTTGAATTTAAACCTACTATTTGTAGTGTGATGCAATTATCATAATCGATGGGATTAATTGAATTAGGTTAACAAGTTTGATTTTTATTTTGAAACCCACAAAGTCTATGGCCTTGAATTTTTTTGGGCAAGCTCACTTCTAGTGGATGAGATTATTATAAATTTTTCATAATTTTTTGAAAATAGGAACTAAAGCATTTGAATTAAGTTCAAATTTCAAGTTTAAATCCAAACCTTAGGTAAAACAGTGATTTAAATTCTTCAAAGATTTACTATGAACTACTTACTTACAGTACATCATATGGTAAAAAGATCTAAGCATGAAAACCTTAGTAACATGCTTGAATAAATTTTAACCAATTCAAGCTTGATTTGCATAAGTTTAAATTAATTCAAGCTAGGGTTCATTACTGCAGGTGAAATTTTTACACAAGCTCACTCATACCCTAAAGAGGCTACTCACCAAAATTCACAAACAATAGAGCTAATATGATAAGTTATACTCAAGATACCCTTTTGCTAAACTTTAAAATAACTCTAAAAATATTTTGTTTCATACTGCACTTTAGTAACAAAAGTTGTAGAGCTAAACTTTTGGAACACCACAAAACTGGTTTGGTAATTTTTGGATTTTTCTACAAATTCCTATGGATTTTACAAGTTGGCTGATCTGAATTAGAGGGGGGGTACTGATTTCCTACAGAAAGGCCCCTGGAAAGATTAAAATCCTTGCAATTGGGTCCTTGGCCGGGCTACACAGGGATGCCGATCGGTGCCGATCAAATTCCGGCGAGGGGGCTCACCGGCGGCGAGGGGAAAGTGAGGGGAAAGGTTCAGGAGCTCACGGCGGTCACGGGGGCGGCCGGTGTTGGGGAAGAGAGGGACTGTGGCGGCGTATCGACGGTAAACAGGTGCGGGCGGCGGTGCTCCGAGGAACGGCGGCGGCGTTCCGATGGCTGGAGGGTAGAAGAGCGGCGGGGAAGTGGCTAGACAGCTTCCACGCGATGATGTGGTGCTATTGGTGTGCCTGTCCGGGGCTGAGAGGTGACGGAGTGGCGGGACGACGGCGAGGCCGAGCGGCGGCGGAAGCTCGAGCTCACCGGCGTAGTAGTCTGGCGACGTGGAGAAGCAAGGAGAGGCCAGCGCGGGCCGGGAAGTGGCGGGCAGGGTGTAGGAGCGGCACGTGGCACGAAGGAAGGTGGCACGGGGGCAGCTGGGGCTCGGGAAACGGTCGGCGAGGGCGGCGGAATCACGAGCGCGGGCAGAGCAGGGGAGAGGACTGGAGGTAGACGAAGGGGGACCTAGCTGCAATTTCCCAAAAGTGCAGGGACTCCACTGTAAAACCAAGTTAACTTTCAAATCATAGCTCAAATGAAAATGTGCCCAAAAGAAAAAGTGTAGGGTTTAGCAAGATCTACAACTTTGTTTTAAGGTTCAATTGTAAAAGAGCTAAGGATTTGAATCTACTTTAAAACTTGGCAAAGTTTTAAACTTCGGAGAAATCCTATTTAAAATCTACACTCCACTTAAATCCTTTGGGTAGTTTCACCTCTATTTGTGGTTTAAAGGTAAGTTCTTGCCTTTTTGCAAAACAACCTTCACATGTTTTTATTTACCTCCCATTCTCGCCCATTTTATAAAAATATCCTTTTGCCTTTGCATTTAAGTTTTAGCATACATACAAAAGATCAAACACACACACTTTATACTAGAATCTAGGGTGTTTTAATCCTAAGTACCTGAATGTCACAGCCTTCCCCCCTAAAAAGAATCTCTTCCTAAGATTCCGGAATAGAATGGAATTGGACGATCAGATTTGGGAGTTGGCTTGAAGGAAGTCTGGAAAGTTTCGCTGAAGATATGATTCTGTTTCCCAAGTCTCTTCTTCTTCAGTATGATGATTCCATTGAATTTTAAACATTTTGATGGTCTTTCTTCTAGTACTTCTCTCTTTGGTGTCTAGCACTTTGACCGGATGTTCGATATAAGTTAGATCAGATTCGATTTCGATGGCTTGGGGGTCTATGATCTCGGTAGGAATTTTGATGTGGTAGAACCAACCTGAATTACACCGGCTCAAGTATGCGAATCCATTTCTGAGATCTCCAACGTACTTCAAACGGTATGCGGCAACCTCAGTCGGATGCTGATTGCAGAAAAGTTTGATAGCTTCCAAGGCAGCGGTTTCAAGGGTATCAACCAGACGATATCCAACCACTTCCACTTCTATGGGATGCCATGAGGAGCGGAAAGGGTGTTGAGGAATTGTCATCTTAACCCTACACCGAGGAACTCCTTCCTCACGATATTCTACCCCATCGTATTGAGGAGGCTCTGTATAGTGGAACAGACTTAAGGATTCCCATAAGAGACGAGGAAACCCTTCCCAATGTAAAGCATTGGTGTGGAAGTGCCGCTCCTGATCCTAAAAGGCATTGGAAGGAGCAGCCATCTACGACAACATTGCAAATGGTAAGATATATCTACCCTGCGGAAAACTCACAAGGTAAATGGATTAAGAAAGTTGATTCTAATAACAGCAAAGGCTGGAAATCAGATGGATAATTAAGAGCTAAAGATTGTGATTTACCCAAACTAGGAAATACCAACATGTTACTTATTTCTTAAAACAAAATTAAGCATTCATTGGATTAAAGAATTATGCATGCACGCACTAATCGATCTCACAACCAAAAATAACTGCCAAGTAATCTTGGTCTTACGTGGTTAGTCTCGGTGGCACAATATAAATACGTCTCTCTCTATTAACTAGTCGATAAGTTCTATCCGTCCTAGTTGCATAATCGTGGTTAGTGTACCTGCAAAAAAAACCACAATACATATATATATCCAATGAACCTTTCATGCCAGCATGTCATGAAAGCGTCCCCATTCATTACTGCTCACTATAGAAACAGCATCTGTACTATTACCGCCGTACAGATAACGTTAACATACGTCGTCGAAACAACGTATTCACGGGGGTACCGCAAAATGCGGGGGTATGAACAGCGATCGCCATACCCTGCGCCGAACCATCTACTCCCAATGTAGTCAACCAAAGTTGGTACATTGGCAGCATCTCAAGTAAGCCACTGCTTGAGAAACAGCGTTCGGTTCGCATCACCGACGGGAAGGCCAAGCTCCCTCAGTTGGCTGAGGATCCTTACCTTCTTACCTCACGATCGAAGATGTCGTTACAGAAAGTAAGGTTGGGTTGTGCATAAATTTAAGTTTCAACAGAAAAGTAATGCTGGAAGTCAGAGTTATATATATATATGTTACAACCACCTCTAATTCCCTTATAACATTACCCTAGAGCTTTACGTACTATACATAAACCTTAACGAATCCAACGTACCTTTTGCAAAATATTTTGTTGGTCAAATTTCATACCGAAAGTATTTTTAAGGCATTTCATATCTCCAGTGTACACTTGTTAGCTCTGATACCTGCTGTGGCAGAACCAACCTGAATTACACCGGCTCAAGTACGCGAGTCCTTTCTTGAGGGTTACCTCATACTTCAAACGGTATAATCCTTTGGCCTATCGGGTAACGTCCCGATAAACCACCGAACGCAGGATCCAACAAGGTACCTCACACGATGGTGAGTCCAGAGATATAAATGCCATTACATTTTACACCACAGGCAATTATATTACAAAAATATACAAAGCGTCATTAACTCCCACTGAGAGGAGATTATTACAAAACAGGTTTAAGTCTTAAGATAAAGCAGCGGAGTTTGAAAAGCGTAAACATTGTACACGTCGTTAATACAGATATCATGCTAGCCCTGGCATGATATCATTCGGCGGAATCGGTGTTGGCCGGGGACGGATCCCACTCCACGGACCAACCATCAGGCAAGGGGTAGGGCCATGGTGTAATGAAAGTTGGCTCATCAGGGAGATTACCTGGATTAAATCAACAAAAGCAAGGCTGAGTATACTAATACTCAGCAAGGCTTACCCGGAATTGGGTATACCTTAGCCCATAACTAGACTCATGAAGGCTTTTAGCTTTAGGTAGAGTTTTCAGCTAAAAAGCAACAAAGAGTAGATCCTTATTTTCAACTTTTAGCTTTCAGGTTCTAGTGAATTAACCATTCTAGGTAAGCATCTATAACTATTCAAACATGGTAGAATCTTTAATCAAACATCATCTTTGATAATCACAAAGTTGCTCTTGTTACTCTATGTGGCAAAGGGATTAAGCAGTCTCAATCTCCGTGAGAAACGGACGATTCCTGAATCGAATTTCAAACCTTGCAAGGGTAAACCTAACACACACGCTTGGAACACCAAAGGGTCGTTCCGAAGCAACCGTTTACCTTTCATTCCGACTCGTGGATCAGTGCCACCACAAGCGACTGCAGGACCATACGCACTTCCAAAGTGCAGGATGTACGTCTGTAGCGCGACTACAAAACCCGTACTCCTGGTTGCCCAGCAACACGTATTCCTACACGTCGAACAAAGTAACCAAAAGAAGCAAATACATGTGGTGGGGGGTATGTCCACTCCTCGGGCCGATCGGTTACTAGGCTTACCGCTTACCATATTTCACGGCATGCGGGTAGTACTTTCAAACGCTTAACCACCGCTACCACACACTGCGACCTTATCAAATTCCATACACAGACGGGTATCATCTCAATATGATACCTCACAAAATCCCGTCCGTCATCCTTATAGTGATAACAGGAATGTAAACATCACAATTCCTATATCGCGCGAGTGACAGGAAATCACTCGACTTCTACCGGTCCTATAAGCATAGCAGCTAGTCGGACTCAAGTTCTAGTGTACAATACATTGGTTTCTGGAATTATGCAACTAAGGTTTTCAAACAACTTCTAAGAACTTAATGCATAAAGATATATATAAATAATATAGGTTGCAGTGTAATAAAGTAGGGGTTATGTCCGGGGCTTGCCTTCGCTAGTGGGGTTGGGGTTAGTCAAATTAATATCGTCCGAACCTTGGTTCGAGGCTTCAGAGAAATCTGCGACGAGATTCCCGGGGTCTTCAGAATAACCTCCTTCTTGTTCCGGAATCAACTGGTAATCTCCGTCAGTGAGAGTGGTCGAGTCTATATGAGATGCAAAGTTACAAGTTATGGAATGTATATACTTTTATGTTATTTCACAATAAAGTTGCAATCCAAACAAAAGAACATTACATTTTGACAATTAACCTATCTACCCTGCACTGGGCAGTCATTTATCGAGTACTAACTAAACTAACTAGTCTCGTTAGGCAACAGGGTGGGTTACCCTAAACATCCGATTAACTACAATAGGTAGCATATCTGATTATTATAAGTAACACTAAATACACTTAGGAATCTCCATTTATTTTATTAGCTAAGCATTGTAATTAACCTTAGGTTATTACTTAATTATGGCTAACTTTGGATTAATTAATCAAATCTTAAATTAAGAAAAATAATTAATACTTATGAAAATTATCATAAGTGGGTTTTATTGAAATTTTACTCTAAAAGGAACTAAGCCACAAAATTAAACAAGATTATAATTGAAAATTCAAGATATAATTATAACTAGAGTTTTACACTAAAACTAGGGTTCAAAATTTAAGGACATCATAAAATTCTCAAGACTAATATTCCAGAAAAGTTTCATAATTTTTCAGGCATAATAATTATTATTTATGAATTACCTTTGAATTTAAGCTTGAAACTTATAACTCAAGTTATATTAGGTTTATGATTCTAAAATTTTTATCTTAGATTACTCCTGTTGTACCAAGCCTAAGATAAATTTTTCAGCCCTAAACATGAAGGAATACATTTGGAATTAAATTAAGTATCTTTTATCAACATATAACAAAAAGTACTCGAAATCTTAGCAAATGAACAGTAAAGTACTCGAACTTTTTACACAGAGCTATACATAACACATATAGTCTAGGTTTCAAATTTCAGCTATAACACATGCCTACAACATGAGATACAATTAAAACACTTATTTTCTAATATTTAATATACATCAGAAAATATACACCTACAGCTCAAACTTCCTAAATAAAAGTAGTCGAATTTCACTTATAGATTCTAACAAAATTTAGTTTGCATTTTTATGACTTTTCCTCGAATTGATATGGAATTTCAAAGTTGGCAGCTTAAATTACACAAGGGGGTCCTTCGGTTACTATTTCCCTGAGTCTATTCCTTTGCATAAAACCCCCTAAACTTCTATTTCTTCTAACCCGCAGTCCTTCCCCCAATTCCCCCCCCCCCCTCCCCGGTCAAGGTAGAAGCCCGGTGTTGACCGGCTTGCTCCGGCGACGGCGAGCGCCGGTGGTGAGGGCAGAGGGACGGGGAAGCAACTAGGGTCCCTTGCGCACCTATGCGAGCTCGTAATTGAAGGGAGATGGCTTGGGGCGGTGGCGCGACGGAGGCTTGCGGCCGGCGGCGAGGTGGAGCGTTGGGGGCGGTACTCCAGTGCCCTTGGACGACGGTAGAGCGGTCGGAAAGCTGCCTGGGAATGTGGTGGAGCTCAAGCCGGGGTCAATTTGAGCTAGGAAAGGCCGGAAGAGGGAGCTCCACGGTGGACAGACACGGCGGCGACGGGAAAGCTCGGGGAGCTCGTCGGGAAGCCAATGTAAGGCCTTAGGAACCCAATTGATAGGTCGGGGAGCGTCATAGGGGTGATGTTGTGCAGGCTAGAGCACGGTGGTGGCGTGAAACGGCTTGGGATGGGCTGCCCACGGCGGTGCCGAGCGCGGCCGGAGTTGGGAGAGAAGAGCAACGCGGAATGTGGGTTGTGGCTCAGGAAGGGTAAGGGAAAAAGAGTGCAAATGAACTCTCTACGCTCTCCTGGTCACGTTGAGTAGAAGAAAGGGAACGGAGGGATAAGCGCGGGACGTGGAAACGGCGGCGACGACGTGGCGGCCGGCGAACCGCTCGGGTCATCGTGGCACGCGCGCGCGAGGCCAGGAAGGGAGGGAAACAGCGGCGGGGGAAGCAAGGGGTGACGCGTGGGCATGTGTAGCAGCTGGAGGTGGAGCTCGGGGTCCTGTGCCGGCGGTCAGCGGCGGAGGCAGAGCGGAGCAGAGGGGGAAGCGGTGGCGCCAGAGGAAGACGAAGCAGGCAGGAGTTAGAAGGACTTGTTCGTGATTTCCAAAAAAATTCAGGGACCCCTATGTAATCTAAAATTTCTCACTGCTACAAAGGTCAAATGAGAAAATGTTCAACATGGAAGTTGTAGAGTTTTTCAAACTCTACAACATTGCTGTAGGGCTTGGGTTCAGAAATCAAGGTTTACAACTATTTGGATTACATTTTGAAACAAGATGGAATTTAAGTTAAATTTATCTTTGCCCACCTAAATTTGATCAAATTTTGGGCATGTTTATAAATTTTCTGACCTGTCATGATTACTTGTATTTTTACACATTAACCCTTAAGTAAATTTGAATGTGACTTTTATATTCCAACCATTTCATATGTAACCCTTATATTTGTGTTAATTACACATAAGCCCTTAGTTTCATACAAAGTCTATTTCTTTTAGGTTTTAACCTAATATTTGTACTTTTCTTTTCTATAGTCATTTGAATTTGACATTTAAGAGCATTTTCCACACACTTGCACATATGAACTTATAAAATCTATAATTTACAAATACACCCCTAGTTCTCTATACAAACCTTAATATACATACAACACACTAGTAACTAGTGTCTATATTCTAATTACAGGAATGTTACAGATATCATGCTAAGCCCTAGCATGATATCACTCAGTAGGATCAGTGCTGGCGGGGACGGGTCCCACTCCACGGACCAACCATCGGGCAGAAAGTAAGGCCATGGCATAGGCAGAGCAGAGTCCTCATGGGGATTACCTGTATAAGAAGTCACAATGCAAGACTGAGTATTCTAATACTCAGCAAGGCTTACCCGTTTCATGGTATACTTTATCCATGTAACTAGACTTATGAAGGCTGGAGTGGTTATGGTAAAGTTTTCAACTGAAAAGCAACAAAGAGTAGATCCTTAATTTCAAATTTTAGCTTTCAAGTTCTATGTGATTATCCATTCTAGATAAGCACCTATGACTATTCAAGCATGGTAGAATCTTTAGTGAAACATCATCTTTGATAACCATGAAGTTGCTCTTGTTACTCTATGTGGTAAAGGGATCAAGCAGTCTCAATCTCCGCGAGAAACGAACGATTCCTGAATCGAATTTTAGCCTTGCAGGGGTAAACCTAACTCACACGCTTCGAACATCCAACGATTGTTCCAAAGCAACCGTTTGCCTTTCATTCCGACTCGTGGATCAGATCCACCACAAGTGACTACAGGACCATACGCACATCCAATGTGCAGGACGTACGTCTGTAGTGCGACTACATGACCGTACTCCTGGTTGCCCTGCAGCACGTATTCCCACACGTCGAAGCGAGTAATAGGAAAAAACCAAATACGAGTGGTGGGAGGTATGTCCACTCCTCGGGCCGATTGGTTACTAGGCTTACCGCTTACCATATTTCACGGCATGTGGCTAGTACTTTCAAACGCTTAACCACCGCTACCACACACTACGACCTTAACCAAATTCATCAACATGGACGGGGCATCATCTCAATCATAATACATCACATAAATCCCGTCCGTCATCCTTATAGTGATTATAGGAATATAAACATTGCAATTCCTACAAGCTCGTGAGTGACAAGCAATCACTCGACTTCTACCGGTCCTATTAGCGTAGCAGCTATTCGAACTCAAGTTCTAGTATTCAATACATTGGTTCCTAGGAGAATGCAACTAGGGTTTCCCATACAACTCCTAAGAACTTAATGCATAGGTAGGTATAAATAAATATAGATTGCAGTGTAAATAAAATAGTGGGTTATGTCCGGGGCTTGCCTTCTTGAGTGGGGTTGGGGCAGTAGTGTCAAAGTTTTCCGAACTTTGGTTCGGAGCTTCTGTTAGATTTCCGACGATGTTCCCCGGGTCTTCAGAAATTTCCACTTCTTGATCCGGGATCAGTTCGTAGTCTTCGTGGGCGAGAGTAGTGGAGTCTATATGATATGCAAAGATGTAGTTTAAAAGATGCATACACTTTCATTTTACTTCACAATAAAGTTGCAATCCAATGAAAACACAATTTACTCATCAAACATCTCATTTACCCTTTTACTGGGCAGTCATTTATCGAGTATAACTTAACCTAGTTAGCTACATTAGATAATATGATTTGTTGTTACAAAATAAACTACCATAGCACTGGGGTTGAAATTTTTGCTACTTATAGATTAAGCTATGTCCATGCTATTGTAGATTTATCAAGATTTTATTCTTACAGAAATTAGATGACAAGGATAATTAACAATAGCACTAACGTATAAGGTATTATTTTATAATTGTACATACACACAAGATTTTATTTTAGATTTTTGTGCACAGGTTACACTACTCAAGTTTAATACCTCAAAATATTTTCATAATTTTTAAACATCTAGAATTGTAGATATTAAATACATAAGGTTAAGTAGACATTATCCATGATTAAACTCATTCATTATAAAATATTATGCAAACAATAGGTCAATTATTTTTCATAAGTACTACATGTCAAAGCACAACCAATTCCTAGCAGCAAGGTAAGAATTGGTAAGAGCTTGTGCAACAGGTTGAGAGTGAGCGCCTTGCTTGAAAGGGACTTGCTTGCTTGCTACTAAATCTGATATTAAGGACTTGATTGCTACCACTTCTGTTGCCTATGCTTTGGTGTGCAAAGATGCTTTGATTTTCATTCATGATATGCAGCACTCTTTGCCCCCTGCTGTCGCTAATATTTTGCAGGAGTATTCTGATGTGTTTCCAAGTGAAATACCAGCGGGGCTGCCACCAATACGAGGGATTGAGCACCAAATTGATCTGATTGCAGGTGCATCGCTGCCCAACCGTGCGCCGTACAGGACCAATCCAGAAGAAACGAAAGAGATTCAACGACAAGTGCAAGAACTACTCGACAAAGGTTATGTACGTGAGTCCCTTAGTCCTTGTGCTGTTCCGGTTGTTTTAGTCCCCAAGAAAGATGGAACGTGGCGTATGTGTGTCGATTGTAGAGCTATTAACAATATCACAATTCGATACCGACATCCTATTCCACGTTTGGATGATATGCTTGATGAATTGAGTGGTGCTGTTGTGTTTACCAAAGTTGATTTGCGTAGTGGGTACCACCAGATTCGCATGAAATTGGGAGATGAATGGAAAACTGCTTTCAAAACTAAGTTCGGGTTATATGAGTGGTTAGTAATGCCTTTTGGGTTAACTAATGCACCTAGTACCTTCATGCGATTAATGAACGAGGTTCTGCGTGCTTTCATTGGCAAATTTGTTGTGGTCTACTTTGATGATATTCTGATTTACAGCAAATCCATGGAGGTACATCTTGATCATTTACGTGCTGTTTTTACTGCTTTACGTGATGCACGTTTATTTGGTAACCTTGAGAAGTGCGTCTTTTGCACAGATCGAGTATCTTTTCTTGGCTATGTTGTCACTCCACAGGGAATTGAAGTTGATCAAGCTAAGGTGGAAGCTATTCAGGGATGGCTTGTACCAAAGACCATCACATAGGTGCAGAGTTTTCTAGGACTTGCTGGGTTCTATCGTCGCTTCGTGAAGGATTTCAGCACCATTGCGGCACCGTTGAATGCGCTTACGAAGAAGGGGGTGCCCTTTTCTTGGGGCACCACACAAGAGAATGCGTTCACCATGTTGAAAGATAAGTTGACACATGCACCTCTCCTCCAACTTTCTGATTTTAATAAGACCTTTGAGCTTGAATGTGATGCTAGTGGAATTGGTTTGGGTGGTGTTTTGTTACAAGATGGTAAACCTGTTGCATATTTTAGTGAGAAATTGAGCGGACCTGTTCTAAATTATTCTACTTATGACAAGAAATTGTATGCTCTTGTGCGCACATTAGAAACATGGCAGCATTATTTGTGGCCCAAAGAGTTTGTTATCCATTCTAATCATGAATCTTTGAAACATATTCGTAGTCAAGGAAAATTGAACCGTAGACATTCTAAGTGGGTTGAATTTATTGAATCTTTTCCTTATGTCATCAAACACAAGAAAGGGAAAGAGAATGTCATTGCTGATGCTTTGTCTAGGCGATATACTTTGTTGACACAACTTGATTGCAAGATTTTTGGTTTGGACACAATTAAAACACAATATGTGAATGATGCTGATTTTAAGGATGTTTTGCTGCATTGTAAGGATGGAAAAGCATGGAACAAATTCATCATCAATGATGGGTTTGTGTTTCGAGCTAACAAGCTATGCATTCCAGCTAGTTCCGTTCGTTTGTTGTTGTTACAGGAAGCGCATGGCGGTGGCTTGATGGGGCATTTTGGAGCAAAGAAGACAGAGGATGTACTTGCTAGTCATTTCTTTTGGCCAAAAATGAGAAGAGATGTGGAGCGATTTGTTGCACGCTGCACTACATGTCAGAAAGCTAAGTCACGTTTAAATCCGCATGGTTTGTATATGCCTTTACCAGTTCCTAGTGCTCCTTGGGAGGATATTTCTATGGATTTCTTGTTGGGATTGCCTAGAATTAGGAAGGGACGTGATAGCGTTTTTGTGGTTGTGGATAGATTTTCCAAGATGGCACACTTTATTCCATGTCATAAAACTGATGATGCTACACATGTTGCTGATTTGTTCTTTCGAGAAATTGTTCGTTTGCATGGTGTGCCAAACACAATTGTTTCTGATCGTGATGCCAAATTTCTTAGCCACTTTTGGAGAACTTTATGGGCACAATTGGGAACTAAGCTTCTATTTTCTACCACTTGTCATCCCCAAACTGATGGTCAAACTGAAGTTGTTAATCGAACCTTGTCTACCATGTTAAGGGCTGTTTTAAAGAAGAATATTAAGTTGTGGGAAGAATGTTTGCCTCATGTTGAGTTTGCTTATAATCGTTCCATGCATTTTACTACAAAGATGTGCCCTTTTGAGATTGTTTATGGCTTGATTTCTCGTGCTCCTATTGATTTAATGCCTTTGCCCACTTCTGAAAAATTGAACTTTGATGCTAAGCAACGTGCTGAACTGATGTTAAAACTGCATGAAATAACTAAAGAAAACATAGAGCGCATGAATTCTAAGTATAAGCTTGCTGGTGATAAAGGTAGAAAGCAATTGATTTTTGAACCTGGTGAATTAGTTTGGTTGCACTTGAGAAAGGATAGGTTTCCTGCTTTGAGAAAATCTAAGTTGATGCCTCGGGCTGATGGACCGTTTAAAGTGCTAGAACGAATTAATAATAATGCATATAAGCTAGACCTGCCTGTGGATTTTGGGGTTAGTCCCACATTTAACATTGCAGATTTGAAGCCATATTTGGGAGAGGATGATGAGTTTGAGTCAAGGACGACTCAAATGCAAGAAGGGGAGGATGATGAGGACATCGCCACTAACGATACATCCACACCTACACCAGTATCTACTTCAACAACACCTCTTGGTCCTATTACTCGTGCTCGTCGGCTTACCCATCAAGTAAGTTCACTCTTAAGCTCAGGTTCATCATATTTAGAGAATGGAGACACGTGCACTCTTGTTTTACTCAGGAACCATGGATTGGATCAAAAGGGAAGAGGCATCGCGCAGGCTGGATTCGGACTGCAGGACAGATATGACTTGTGACGGCCGCCACGACTTCATCCGAACTCCGTTTTGGTCAGTCAAGTACTTTCTGGAAAGCTTATCAAATCTACTTTCCAACGGATCCAGAATCACCTCAATATCTATTCGGAGTCAACTGCAATCCTAGATTTACTACAGAGTTCTTTTCAGCCACGGTGCTGCGTCACCCTAATTTGGCCCAACGGGCCGTGTATCAAGTAGAGTCCAAGACGGATGCGTCCTAGGGTTGGAACACGACCCCAGCACCCTTGTGGTCGTTCTCCCACTTCTTTATAACCTTTAGCCGCTGTCAAGAACACTCGGGTTTTGTTAGATGCAAGTTTAGCTTTTGCTACTTCCTAGTAGACGCGCGTGCTGATCCAGCCGCCCGTCCACTTGTTTTCGGAACCCCACCATAATTGAGATTCGGTTTGAGACCTTCAATTACATCTCGTAATTTCAGTACTTGTTCTACTTGTTCTTGCTAGTTCTTCGATTGCTTGCAGGACAAGTGCCCTAGTGGCTGGGTGGCGCGCTCCACAAGATCGCGGCAACCAAAGGAGGTGGTGTATCTGTTGCTAAGGCGCAGCATCCTTGGAAGGCTGTAGTCGGGCCGTGAACGTCATCTCCTCTATCAATCGAGTTATTCCACGCTTCTCATCGAAAGATCAGGAACAAACTCTAACGGGTTCACATCAACGGTGGCTGTCCACGGTGACCAGGAGCTCACCGGATGGGAGGAACGGGCGGCGGAGGCAATCGGGGATTCGGGGTGCACATGGCAAGGGGAAAAGAGGTGGAAATGGATCAAGTATGAGCTGCTGGTGTTGCTGAGCATAAGGGGGAGGGAAATAGAGCCGGCACGCGTGCGGAACACGGCGGCGGTGAGGTGGCGGCCGGCGGGAGCTCGGGTGGTCGTGGCGCGTGCAAAAGAGGACAGCGGAGAGGGGAAATAGGACCGGGACAGGGGAAGAGTGACGCGTGGAGGCCGACCAAGTAGGAGGTGGAGCGGCAGGGGCGGCACAGCGGCGGCGGGGGGAGCTGCACTGCACCGGTGGCAGAGGGGGCATCAGAGCAAAGCAGAGGCGCCAGAGGAAGAAGAAGAGGGGAGGGGGTCCGAGGGACCTGTTTGCAAAAATAGGAAAGTCTAGGGACTCAATTGTAAAGTAAAATTTCCCACTCATCTAAAGCCCTAATGAGAAAATGATCAAAATATAAATTGGAGAATTTTTCAAACCCTACAACATTGCTTAGGGGTTCCAGTTCAAAAACCCAAAGTATACAGCTTTACATTTTAAATTTTGAACAAAAGTGGTATTTGATTAGGTTTTGTCCTTACTGAGGTAGATTTCATGTAGTTTTGGATACAATTGTAAGTTTTCGTGCAATGTCATGATGACTTGCATTCTTACATTTTGGCCCTAAGTAAACTTTGAAAGTTACTTTTATACTTTAATTCTTTTGCATAAAAGGACCCATACTTTTGCATTAAGCACATCTAGGTCCCTATTTTCACACAAACACCCAATTTTTATAGAATTTAACATATCTATTACAATTTCTTTCCTATTATGATGCAAATTTGACACTTAGTGTCACATTCTTTCTATGTTTTGATTCTACCTCCCATTCTTACCCAATTAACACTAAAGGGCCTATATTTTACAGAATTACAATAATACCCTTTTTCCTTTGTACTTAAATTCTACACACATACACAATAGCAACCATACACACTTCACACAAAAATCCAGTGTTTAAATTCTACACACATACACAATAGCAACCATACACACTTCACAGAAAAATCTAGTGTTTATAATTCTAATTACCTGAATGTCATAGCCTTCCCCCCTAAAAAGAATCTCGTCCCGAGATTCCGGAGCAAAATGAAATTGAACAATTAGATTTGGGAATTGGCTTGAAGGAAATTTGGGAAATTTCGTTGAAGGTAAGATTCAATTTCCCAAGTCACTTCTTCTTCGGTGTGATGATTCCATAAGATCTTATACATTTTAATCTTCTTTCTTCTGGTGACTCTCTCCTTAGTATCAAGGATTTGGATGGGTCGTTCGGTGTAAGATAGATCTGGTTCAATCTCAATGGCTTGTGCTTCAATGATTTCAGTAGGTATCTTGATACATTTCTTGAGTTGAGAGATATGGAAGATATCATGAATGGCAGCCAATTGAGATGGAAGACGAACTCTGTAAGCCACTGGGCCACAGACTTCAAGGATTTCGAATGGTCCGACATATCGGGGTGCTAACTTCCCTTTTATGCCGAAACGTTGAACACCTTTTGTAGGAGATACTCGGAGATAAACAAAATCCCCTACTTGAAATTGCAGAGGTTTTCTCCTTTGATCTGCATAGCTTTTCTATCTAGATTGGGCTGCTTTAAGATTGGCTTGAATAACTTTGACCTTATCTTCGGCTTCGACAACTAGGTCTGGTCCAAAGATTTTGCGTCCGCCGGTCTCAGACCAACTCAAAGGAGTTCGACATCTTCGACCGTATAATGCTTCAAAGGGAGCCATTTGAAGACTGGACTGATAGCTATTGTTGTAAGAAAACTCAGCCAAGGCGAGACACTTGTCCCAGCTTGTACCATAGTGAATAATACAAGCTCGGAGCATGTCTTCAAGAATTTGGTTAACTCGCTCAGTTTGTCCATCAGTCTGAGGATGATATGCAGAGCTTTGGATTAGTTTGGTTCCAAGAGCATACTGTAGTTGCTCCCAGAAGCGGGCAATAAATTGTGCCTCTCGATCAGAGATAATGGTTTTTGGGACACCATGCAATCGAACAATTTGATCAAGATAGACTTCGGCATACTTCTTAGTAGAATAAGTGGTATGTACCGGAAGAAAGTGAGCAGTTTTAGTAAGTCTATCAATGATTACCCATATAGAATCATGTTTTTGGGATGTGTTGGGAAGACCAACTATAAAATCCATACTAATGTCTTCCCACTTCCACGATGGGATGGGTAGTGGTTGAAGTGTACCAGATGCTCTTAGATGACTGGCTTTGACTCTCTGGCACGTATCACATTCGGATACATATTTAGCAATTTCTCTTTTCATTCTGGTCCACCAAAAATTTTGTCGAAGATCTTGGTACATTTTAGTACTACCAGGATGAATAGAGAATTTCGATAGATGTGCTTCATCAAGGATTTGTTTATGAAGTTGATGATCTTCTTTAGTCTTTGAATATATCAGAATATCGTCGATGAAAACCACGACGAATTTGTCGAGTTTTGGCATAAAGACTGAATTCATAAGATACATGAAATATGCCGGTGCATTAGTAAGTCCAAAAGATATAACCAGATATTCATACAATCCATATCTGGTTGAGAAAGCTGTTTTTGGAATATTGCTAGATTTAATTTTGATTTGATGATAACCAGAGCGTAAGTCAATCTTAGAAAAGACCTTAGCTCCAGCTAGTTGATCGAATAAAATGTCAATGTGGGGAAGAGGGTACTTATTTTTAAGAGTGACCGCATTGAATGGACGATAATCGACACATAGCCTTAAACTATTGTCCTTTTTCTTTACAAAGAGAGCAGGACAACCCCAAGGTGAAGCACTTGGGCGTATGAAACCTTTGTCAAGAAGATCTTGGAGTTGGATTTTTAGTTCAGCCAACTCATTTGGAGGCATGCGATATGGCCTCTTTGAAATAGGAGCGGTGCCAGGTTGTTCAATAATAAACTCAATGTCTCTGTCTGGTGGCATTCCGGGCAAGTCATCTGGAAAGACATCGGGATATTCACAGACTACAAGAATATCTTTTACTTTAATGTCTGTGATAGCATAGGCACAAGAGTGAAGATACTCTTGCTGTGGTAGATAGAGGGTGGTGGCTCCTTGATATGGTGAGTTAATCTCGATAACTCGGGAAGAGATATCTAGCAGCACTCTATGTTCTGTCATCTAATTTGTCCCAAGTATGACATCAATACCCTCTCGATTTAGCAGTACCAAATCGGTTTTGATTACTCTACTGCCTAATTGAATTGGCACACTTTTAACCATTTGGTTAGAGCTAATCTTTCCTCCAGGGGTAGAAATCATATATGACCCCTTGGTAGGACAAAGATCAAGTCCTATTCGGGTACCACAGTTGTTACTAATGAAACTATGAGTTGCTCCCGAATCAAATAATGTAACAACTGGTTTGTGATAAATAGAGAATGTACCCGACATGACGGGAGCTCCATCCGGAAGTTCTGCAAGGATGGTGAAGTTAACTCACCCTTGCTGGACTTGCATCATCAGCCTCTTGCCCTTGTTCTGGTTATTCTAATTGGAATTTTGCCCTTGATTAGGTTTCCTATGCCGCGGACAATCTCTGATGAAGTGATCCGCACTCCCGCAATTGAAACAGCGATAAGTGCTGCTTCTCTGTTGGATTTGTTGAACATTTGGCCGTGGGCCAGATTGTTATGGCTGTTGCGGAGGTATGGGAGGTCTATATCCTCCTTGCTGTTGAGGCGGCCTGAAAACCAATCTGCCAAATGGAGCATTTCGCTGTGGCGCTCTAGGCGGTGCATTCTGAACAAATCGATACCGCGAGGGTTGAACACTCGCGGGTCCAGTGGAAATCCTTCGCTTCTTTTCGGCACGGTGTGCCATGATGCAATCCTCCTGGGTCAGGGCCATGTTAACTAGCTCACTAAAAGTATTGGCCTTCACAAGGTTCAGACGTTCTTTGAGCTTAGTGCTCAAGCCCCGATGAAAACGATCTTGCTTCTTGGTGTCACTGTCTGCGTGATAACCCGCGTACTGGCATAGGTGATTAAAAACCTGTGCATATTGCAGTACAGTGTGGGTGCCTTGGGTAAGTGCCAAGAATTCATTCAACTTCCGCTCCAGCAGTCCTTCGGGTATATGATGTGCTCTGAAAGCCTTCCGAAATTCTTCCCAGGAGATAACATGGCCATCAGGTTGCATGGCACAATAGTTATCCCACAAGATACGGGCAGCACCACGTATTTGTTGGGCAGCGAAGTGAGCTTTATTAGAGTCCGCACATGGAATCATAAGAAGAGCAAACTTAGATTCAATGGTGCGAAGCCAAGCATCGGCATCAAGGGGCTCCTCAACCTTGCTGAATAGCGGAGGCTGAGTACTGAAGAAATCTTGGTAGTTTGCCACCTGAGGATCATCATGACCTCCTCGTGATTGCTGGCGTTGTTGGTTCCGCTGTGCCTGTACCAGCAGATTAAGAAGTTCGGTCTGCCGGGCCATAACCTCGGCTAGATTTGGAGGTGGCAGTGGCGGTTGTTGGGAACCGCTGGCCTGATCTGCCCGGAAACCTTCCGAGGTTCCGCGCGTGACTCCAACCATCTGAAACAAAGGAGATATCCATTATTAACCACATACCTTACTCCCAATTTCAGAAGATATACCACTACTCAGATATGTAATTCACATACTCCATTCAACCAACTCATTTCAGATGCAATGATATTGATCAAGATGATAAAACACAGGATTTAGATTACATCGCAGATATTGGTCGTCCTTAACATCGTACATCAGAAGGGTCCATACACAAGCCATCTATATTACAATAAATGGCATGAGGTCTAAGTAAGCTAACTACTACCTAAGTTACTACACTTTACACTGGTTACATCTAAAGAGTCGATGATCTAAACAAACTAGAAATCATCGAGATTGCCTACAGAAGACTGGCTGCTGGAGGAAGAATGATCTGGCTGAGGATTGGGTTCTAGATCTTCATGTTCGGAGTCGAGATTGGAGACTCCCTCAATTTCCTCCGGGTCTTCTTCTCCACCTTCAGGGGCTACAGGTACAGCAGGAGGTATTAGCTACTCCTGAAGTTCGTCAATGTGAGCATGGGCATCATCGACCTCAAGGATAAGGTCATGAATTTGCTCCTGGAGGAACTCAATGATCGTGTTGTGCTGAGTGATTATTGCATCACTTTCGTTGATCTGATCCTCCCGGTGAAGAATAGCCTCCTCCCTTGCTGTGATAATCTCCTCCTTCTCAGTAACCAGGGCTTGAAGCTCCACTATCTGGGTGACTTGATGGTCAGCATTCCGATAGTGACCTTGAACCACACCAGTTAACTGACCCATGCTATCACGCAGCAAAATCTGATAATGGTGCTGAACATTCATAAACCTGGTGATACTACGGATCATTTCTTCGGCCGAATCTCCCAACAAGTGACCATAATGAGCTATCCGAAAGTTCCACTCGGGATCACTAGAATCTATTGCAGGGAATAGGCCAATAGGATACCCTGCAACCTCCATTGGATGCTGGTTGCAAAAGAGATGAATGGCTTCCAGAGCTACAGCCTCGATGGTGTCAACTAGACGGTAGCCCACCACATCAACCTCGATGGGCTGCCACTGAGAACGGAAAGGATGTTGAGGAATTGTCATCCTGACTCGACATCGAGGAACACCTTCTTCTTGATACTCCACTCCGTCATATTGGGGAGGCTCGGTGTAGAAGAATAAACTGAGTGATTCCCACAAGAGATGGGGAAAACCCTCCTAGTGCAAGGCATTAGTATGAAGATGCCCTGCATGATCCCAAGAGACATTCGAAGGAGCGGCCATCTGAAACAAGAATTCAAATGGTGAGATATATTTACTCTGCTGAGAACTCACAAGGTAAATGGGACGAGACAATCGATTCTGATAACAGCAGAGGCTAGAAATCAGATGGATGCTTAAGGTACTCAACTAAAACTATCACAAGAATCCTATTGACCCACACTAGAGATAAACAACACTCTATTCACTTTTAAAAAGTACAACATATACAATGTATTTACTATGTATTGAAGATGGATTATGCATGCACGTACTATTCGACCTCACAATCAAAACAATTGCCGAATATCTTCAGGCTTACATGGTTAGTTTCGGTGGCATAATACATACATCTCTCAATAATAACTAGTCGATAGCCTCTTAATCGTGGTTAGTGTTCCTACAGAAAACCACAATATATATCCAATAAACCTTTCATGCCAGCATGTCATGAAAGCATCCCCAATCATTACTGTTCACTATAGGAACAGCATCTGTACCATTACCGCCGTACAGACGATGTTAACATACGTTATCGAGACAACGTATTCACGGGGGAACCGCAAAATGTGGGGGTATGAACAGCGATCGCCATACCCTGCGCCGAACCATATACTCTCAACATAATCAACCTAAGTTGATATATTGGCAGCATCTCAAGTAGGCCACTGCTTGAGAAACAGCATTCGGTTCGCATCACCGACGGGAAGGCCAAGCTCCCTTACTTAGCTGAGGATCCTTACCTTCTTACCTTACCATCGAAGGTGTAGTTACAAAATGTAAAGTTGGATTGTGCATAAGTTTAAATTTTGATGGAAAAGTAATGCTGGTAGTTAGAGTTATATATATACTATAGCCATCTCTAACTCGCTTGATATCATCACCCTAGGGCTTTACGTACTAAGCACCATCCTTAACGAAACCAACATAGTTTTACCAAATACTTTGTGGGTCAAATTTTATACTGAAAACATTTCTAAGGTCAATCATATCTCCAGGGTACACTTGTTAGCTCTGATACCAGCTGTGGTAGAACCAACCTGAATTACACCGGCTCAAGTACGCGAGTCCATTTCTGAGGGCTCCAATGTACTTCAAACGGTATAATCCCTTGGCCTGTCGGGTAACATCCCAATAAACCACCGATGCAGGATCAAACAAGGTACCTCGCACGAAGGCGAGTCCAGAGATATGATCACCGTCATATTTTACATCACAGGCATATATATTACATGAGTTGTTAAAAGTAATATCAGTTTCAAACTGATAGGGTTTATTACAAACCGGTCCAAGTTCTCAAGTTTACGGCAGCGGAATTTCAACCACAACCACTGTACACGTCGTCAGTATGGATATCATGCTAAGCCCTGGCATGATATCACTCGGTAGGATCAGTGCTGGCCGGGGACGGGTCCCACTCCACGGATCAACCATCGGGCAGAGAGTAAGGCCATGGCATGGGCAGAGCAGAGTCCTCAGGGGGATTACCTGTATAAGAAGTCACAATGCAAGACTGAGTATTCTAATACTCAGCAAGGCTTACCCGTTTCATGGTATACTTTATCCATGTAACTAGACTTATGAAGGCTGGAGTGGTTATGGTAATGTTTTCAGCTGAAAAGCAACAAAGAGTAGATCCTTAATTTCAAATTTTAGCTTTCAAGTTCTATGTGATTATCCATTCTAGATAAGCACCTACGACTATTCAAGCATGGTAGAATCTTTAGTCAAACATCATCTTTGATAACCATGAAGTTGCTCTTGTTACTCTATGTGGTAAAGGGATCAAGCAGTCTCAATCTCCGCGAGAAACGAACGATTCCTGAATCGAATTTCAGCCTTGCAAGGGTAAACCTAACTCACACGCTTCGAACATCCAACGATTGTTCCGAAGCAACCGTTTGCCTTTCATTCCGACTCGTGGATCAGATCCACCACAAGCGACTGCAGGACTATACGCACATCCAATGTGCAGGACGTACGTCTGTAGTGCAACTACACGATCGTACTCCTGGTTGCCCTGCAACACATATTCCCACACGTCGAAGCGAGTAATAGGAAAAAACCAAATACGAGTGGTGGGAGGTATGTCCACTCCTCGGGCCGATTGGTTACTAGGCTTATCGCTTACCATATTTCACGGCATGTGGCTAGTACTTTCAAACACTTAACCACCGCTACCACACACTGCGACCTTAAACAAGTTCATCAACACGGACGGAGCATCATCTCAATCATAATACATCACATAAATCCCGTCCGTCATCCTTATAGTGATTACAGGAATATAAACATTGCAATTCCTATAAGCTCGCGAGTGACAGGCAATCACTCGACTTCTACCGGTCCTATTAGCGTAGTAGCTATTCGAACTCAAGTTCTAGTATTCAATACATTGGTTCCGAGGAGAATGCAACTAGGGTTTCCCATACAACCTAAGAACTTAATGCATAGGTAGGTATAAATAAATATAGATTGAAGTGTAAATAAAATAGTGGGTTATGTCCGGGGCTTGCCTTCTTGAGTGGGGTTGGGGGCAGTAGTGTCAAAGTTTTCCAAACTTTGGTTCGGAGCTTCTGTTAGATTTCCGACGATGTTCCCCGGGTCTTCAGAAATTTCCACTTCTTGATCCGGGATCAGTTCGTAGTCTTCGGGCGAGAGTAGTGGAGTCTATATGATATGCAAAGATGTAGTTTAAGAGATGCATACACTTTCATTTTACTTCACAATAAAGTTGCAATCCAATGAAAACACAATTTACTCATCAAACATCTCATTTACTCTTTTACTAGGCAGTCATTTATCGGGTATAACTTAACCTAGTTAGCTACATTAGACAACATGATTTGTTGTTACAAAATAAACTACCATAGCATTGGGGTTGAAATTTTTGCTACTTACAGATTAAGCTATGTCCACGCTCTTGTAAATTTATCAAGATTTTATTCTTACAGAAATTAGATCACAAGGATAATTAACAATAGCACTAACGTATTAGGTATTATTTTATACTTGTACATACACACAAGATTTTGTTCTAGATTTTTGTGCATAGGTTACACTACTCAAGTTTAATACCTCAAAATATTTTCATAATTTTTAAGCATCTAGAATTGTAGATATTAAATACATAAGGTTAAGTAGACATCATCCATGATTAAACTCATTCATTATAAAATATTATGCAAACAGTAGGTCAATTATTTTTCATAAGTACTATATGTCAAAGCACAACCAATTCATTTGGTTTTACATTTTTACCATTTTTCTACTATTTACTAAGCATTTTCTTATTCTACAACTACTTAAATTTAACATTTAAATTAGAGTAGAAACTACTTAGAAATTGAAAGTCAACCTATAAGGAAAGTTGTAGATCTTAGAATAAGGAATCCAACAAATTTTAGTTTGTATTTTTATGATTTTTTTTGAATTGCTATGGAATTTCAAAGTCTGCAGCAAAATTAACACAGGGGGGTTTCTATAGCACTATTCATATGAGTCACATGCTTTGCAGACAGCCCCCTGGGCTTTTGATTCTTTCAATCCTGAGGCCCTTTGCCATGGTCAGAGAGGGGCCACGGGGTTGACCAGCCAAATCCGGCGACGGCGATCGCCGGCGGTGAGGGTGGAGGGGCGGGGAAGCATCACCAAGTCCTTGCTTACTGCAGACAGTCGGGATTGGGTCGGGGTGGCCTGTAGCTGCGGCGCGACGAGAGCAGTGCGGCCGGCGGCGGAGGAGAACGGCGGTGATGGTGCTTCGATGGTTGGGAGCAGTGAGGAAGAGGTCGGGGAGCTTCAGGGCAGTGTGGGGAAGCTGGAGGAGGGGTCAATTTGAGGCGAGGAGGGTCGGAAAGGGGTGCTCCATGGCGAGCAAGAGGCGGCGGCGGGCGGCGGTCGTCAGCAATGGTGCTCCGGCCGAAATTCGACGGTGTTTAGGGGCTGGTGAGGATGAGCAGGGGTGGAGGAAGCTTGCTAGGGGGTCGGTGGGGACAATGGGCGGTCGACAGTGGCTGTCCACGGTGACCAGGAGCTCACCGGATGGGAGGAACGGGCGGCGGAGGCAATCGGGGGTTCGGGGTGCACACGGCAAGGGGAAAAGAGGTGGAAATGGATCAAGTATGAGCTGCTGGTGTTGCTGAGCAGAGGTGGGAGGGAAATAGAGCCGGCACGCGTGCGGAACATGGCGGTGGCAAGGTGGCGGCCGGCGGGAGCTCGGGTGGTCATGGCGCGTGCAAAAGAGGACAGCGGAGAGGGGAAATAGGACCGGGACAGGGGAAGAGTGACGCGTGGAGGCCGACCAAGCAGGAGGTGGAGCGGCAGCGGCGGCACAGCGGCGGCCGGGGGAGCTGCACTGCGCTAGAGCAGAGCAGAGGCGCCAGAGGAAGAAGAAGAGGGGAGGGGGTTCGAGGGATCTGTTTGCAAAAACAGGAAAGTCCAGGGACTCAACTGTAAAGTAAAATTTCCCACTGATCCAAAGCCCTATGAGAAAATGATCAAAATAGAAATTGGAGAGTTTTTCAAACCCTACAACATTGCTTTAGGGTTCCAGTTCAAAAACCCAAAGTATACAGCTTTACATTTTAAATTTTGAACAAAAGTGGTATTTGAATAGGTTTTGTCCTTACTGAGGTAGATTTCATGTAGTTTTGGACACAATTGCAAGTTTTCATGCAATGTCATGATGACTTGCATTCCTACATTTTGGCCCTAAGTAAACTTTGAAAGTTACTTTTATACTTTAATTCTTTGGCATAAAAGGACCCATACTTTTGCATTAAGCACATCTAGGTCCCTATTTTCACACAAACACCCAATTTTTATAGAATTTAACATATCTATTACAATTTCTTTCCTATTATGATGCAAATTTGACACTTAGTGTCACATTCTTTCTATGTTTTGATTCTACCTCCCATTCTTACCCAATTAACACTAAAGGGCCTATATTTTACAGAATTATAATAATACCCTTTTTCCTTTGTACTTAAATTTTACACACATACATAATAGCAAGCATACACACTTCACACAAAAATCTAGTGTTTATAATTCTAATTACCTGAATGTCACATTTGACGCACTTCCTAAGTTGAGATACATGGAAGATATCATGAAGGGCCGCTAATTGAGGAGGAAGTTGAAGACGATAAGCTACGGATCCACAAACTTCGATGATTTCAAAGGATCCAATATATCGAGGAGCTAGCTTCCCTTTTATGCCAAACCGTTGAATACCTCCAGTAGGAGATACTCGAAGATATACGAAGTCTCCAATTTGGAACTGTAAGGGTCTCCTTTTATGTCAGCGTAGCTTTTCTGTTGAGATTGGGCTGCTTTTAAATTGTTCTGAATAGTCTTCACGTTTTCCTCTGCTTCAGTGACAAGGTCGGGTCCAAAGATTTTACAGTCGCTGGTTTGTGACCAACTTAAAGGAGTTCGGCATCGGCGACCGTATAATGCTTCGAACGGAGCCATCTTGAGACTTGTCTGATAACTGTTGTTGTAAGAAAATTCTGCCAGCGACAAGCATTTGTCCCAATTCTTGTCATACTAAAGTACGCAGGCTCTGAGCATATCTTCTAGAATCTGATTTATCCTTTCTGTTTGCCTGTCTGTCTGAGGATGATATGCGGAGCTTCGGATTAACTTAGTTCTAAGAGCATGTTGAAGTTGCTCCCAGAATTGAGCAATAAATTGTGCTCCACGATCAGAAATGATCGTCTTAGGAACTCCATGAAGACGAATGATTTGATCTAGATAGATCTCAGCATACTTTTTGACATTGTAAGTAGTATGCACAGGAAGGAAATGGGCGGTCTTGGTTAATCGATCAACGATTACCCAAATAGAGTCATACCTTTGGGAGGTGTTGGGTAAGCCAACAATAAAATCCATGCTGATATCCTCCCACTTCCAGGAGGGAATGGGTAGAGGTTGAAGAATACCAGCAATCCTTAGATGACTGGCCTTAACTCTTTCGCAATTTCCCGCCTCATACAAGTCCACCAAAAGTTCTGTTTTAAATCCTGGTACATCTTGGTACTGCCAAGGTGCATAGAGAATTTGGACAGATGGGCCTCGTCCAATATCTGCTTACGAAGTTTATGGTCCTTGGGTACAACAATATGTTCATTGAACCATAGAACCCCTTCGTGATCTACTTGAAAGCACTTGTACTTCCCTTCTCCTTGTGCTAACTTCTGCTTGATAATTCTGACCCCTTTGTTGTGCTATTGTGCCAGAACAATATTATTCCAAAGCGTAGCTTCAACGGAGAGATGGTTCAAGTTACCTTGAGGAATAATCTCTAGGTTGAGCTTCCTCATCTCCCAACAAAGAGTCTCATTGAAGGCTTTAACAGATAAGCAAGAGCAACGTGCTTTGCGGCTAAGTGCATCCGCAACGACATTGGCCTTGTCTGGATGATAGTGTACTTCTAGATCATAACCTTTAATAAGCTCTAGCCAGCATCTTTGCCTCATATTTAAATCTGCTTGCATGAAGATGTACTTGAGGCTTTTATGGTCAGTATAGATATGGCACTTTGTACCCATCAGATGATGTCTCCAAATCTTAAGTGCATTGATGACAACTGCGAGTTCAAGATCATGAGTAGGATAATTCTGTTCATGAGTCCTGAGTGCTCGCGATGCATAAGCAATTACTCGGTTGTCTTGCATAAGCACACAACCACCGATTCCCGAAGCATCACAGTAGATGTCAAAAGGTTTTGAAACATCTGGTTGAGCCAGAACTGGAGCAGTAGTGAGATGTGCTCTAAGGGTGTGAAATGCATCTTCACATTTCTGATCCCAAGAGAATTTAACTCCTTTCTTTAGTCATTCAGTCATGGGCCATGCTATTTTTGAGAAGTCAGGAATGAAACTACGATAATAGCCAGCTAAACCAAGAAAACTGCGGATCTGATGGACTGATGTAGGAGGTTTCCAGTCTAACACTTCTTGAACTTTACTGGGATCAATGGATATACCGTCACTGGAGATAGTGTGACCCAGAAATTTAATGGTGTCCAGCCAAAACTCACATTTGGGGAATTTGGCGTACAAGTGGTGGTCTCTTAATCTCTGAAGAACAATATGGAGATGGTTTGCATGATCTTCCGGATTTTTGGAATAAATCAGAATGTCATCAATGAAGACCCCAACGAATTTGTCGAGTTCTTGCATGAAGACAGAGTTCATAAGATACATGAAGTATGCTGGTACATTGGTAAGACCAAACGACATGACCAGATATTCATAGAGTCCATATCTGGTGGAAAAGGCTGTTTTTAGAATGTCACTCGACCTGATCTTAATTTGATGATATCCGGAGCGGAGGTCAATCTTAGAGAATACTCGGGCTCCGGCTAATTGATCAAACATAATGTTAATGCGGGGTAGAGGATATTTGTTTTTGATGGTTACCGCATTGAGAGGACGATAATCTACACATAGCCTTAAACTATTATCCTTCTTTTTAACGAACAGGGCTGGACAACCCCATGGTGAAGCACTCGGACGAATGTAACCCTTATCAAGGAGGTCTTGGAGTTGGATTTTTAACTCTGCCAGCTCATTGGATGGCATACGATAGGGCCTTTTAGAGATGGGGGCTGTGCCAGGTTGTAGTTCTATGACAAATTCAATATCCCTGTTGTGGCAGAACCAAACTGAATTATACCGGCTCAAGTACGCGAGTCCATTCCAGAGGGCTCCAACGTGCTTCAAACGGTATAATCCCTTGGCCTGTCGGGTAACATCCCGATAAACCACCGAACACAGGATCAAATAAGGTTACCTCACACGAAGGTGAGTCCAGAGATACAGTCACCATCATATTTTACATCACAGGGAATTACATTACAAGAGTTTCCAATAATAGTACGAAGTTTCAAATTTAGAGAAAACATTACAAACGGTTAAACTTATGGTTTTTGGCAGCAGAAAACATACGTGACGATTTACACACGTCGTCAAGACGGATGTCATGCTAAGCCCGGGCACGACATCACTCAGTATCATCAAGGTTGGCCGGGGACGGATCCCACTCCATGGACCAACCACCTGGATGAGCACAGGGCCAAAACAGGGGAAGAGTAGGGTCTTCAAAGGCTTTACCTGAAAAACAAGTCACTAGCAAGACTGAGTATACTAATACTCAGCAAGGCTTACCCGAGATTGGGTATAATTTAGCCCGTAACTAGACTCATGAAGGCATTGTAGAGGTTCGGAGTTATCTTTAGCAGAAAAAGCAACTAAGAATATAATCTACTTTCAAGTTTTAGCTTTCAGATTCTAACTTGATTAGTCATTCTAGGTAAGCACCTATACTAAGCAAGCAAGATAGATATTCTCATCCATCAAAATTATTCCATCAATAATTACACTTTTTTACTCGATGTGGCAGAAGGGATAAGCAGTCTCATTCATCGTAAGAGGCGGATGATTCCTGAATCGAAATTCAACCTTGCAAGGGTAAACCTAACTCACACGCTTGGAACATCCAAAGATCGTTCCGAAGCAACCGTTTGCCTTTCATTCCGACTCGTGGACAGGCCACCACAAGCGACTGCAGGACTGTACGCACACCAATTGTGCAGGACATACGTCTGTAGCGCGACTACAAAACCCGCATTCCTGTCTGCCTTGCAGAACGTACTCCCACACGTCGGTGCGTGTGAACATAACATAAAGATCGAGTGGTGGGAGGTATGTCCACTTACCGGGCCGATTGGTTACTAGGCTTACCGCTTTACCATATTTCGCGGCATGTGGCTAGTACTGTTCAAACGCTTAGCCACCACTACCACACATATCGACCTTAACAACTTTTAACAAAACAGACAGGGTAAAACCTCAGGTCATGATACAGCACATGACCCTGTCTGTCATCCTTATAGTGATTGCAGGATAGTAAACATGCAATTCCTATATCGCGCGAGTGACAGGAAATCACCCGACTTCTACCGGCCCTATTAGTGGTGCATCTATCCGATAAGGACGCGGTTACAATACATTGGGTGCCTAATATCCATGCATCTAGGGTTTCATTACAACTCCTAGACTTAATGCATAGGGATAGATAAATAAATATAAATTGCAGTGTAAATAAAATAGTGGGATATGTCCGGGGCTTGCCTTCTTGGTGGGACTGGAGTCAGAGATGTTAGTATTACTAGCTTCCGAACTTTGGTTCGGGGCTTCAGATAATCCTTTGGTGACGTTCACTTGGTCTTCAGAAACATCCTTTGCAGATTCCTGGGAGACCTCGTAGGTACCGTTGTGGAAGTAGTCGTATCTACATGCAATGCAACATTACATTCAAAGTGTGCATATGAAGCTATCTTACTTTACAATAAAGTTGCAATTCAACACTCATTTAACACACTATTCACATCACAACCAAAAAGATCTGAACTAAATCTAGACAGAGCTTTAGAGGGACAACTAATTAGAATTGGCTACTTGTTGAAGATTACAACAGAGCTGATTGGAACAACAGGGGTTCAGCCGATAGAATTGGCAAAGGAGGGAGCTATCTACACAGCATTAGGAAATCCGCTGATTTCTGTTTGGAAGAGAAATCGGCAGGAGTAATCTCTGTATATGAGTAGAAAGGATTAGCCGATTTGGTTCACCTGAGGTTAAATCGGCTGATATGGAGAGCAACATTGAAGGTATAGTACTTCAAGTACAGAAAGAGGAAGGATCTTGCCGATTGGATTATCAGCATGTTTTTGCCTAACTTATGGTTGGTGTTTCGGTTTGCCTTATTCGACGTGGGTGCATCAGGTTTAGCCGATTGATGTGTTTAGGTCATGCCTAACAGAGACTCTTACTGTGCTAACTTGCCGATCTGTGGTGGTGCGATTCGGCAGGTGCAGCTGATAGGCTATCTACATCGGATGTCTAGCTGAGACGTGCTTAAGAGTTATCCTAGGTAACTAGGTGTGGTTGTATCAGCTTGATTACGTCAGCACAACAATTGAGTGACGTACAGCCGATTGGAGTGTGATTGAGGGTATGTGACCGATAGATATATAGCCGATCTCTCAGTCGATAAATTGGCTGATAGAAGTGTGTGGATAAGAATGGGAAAACTAAGGATTGATCGGCCATATTAGATTGATATGAAAGACAACTAGAATCGGCTTGGATCGGCCGATAGCAAGAATCTTAAGGTCGTGCGTGCAACTCCGATACATCGACTATGTGCAGTGCAGTCGATGTAGGACAGAACAAAAGAATTGTATCGGTAGTAGCCGATACTGGAAAGGTAACAACCGTATTAGCTAACCAACCAATGGTAAAAGCATATGAAAAGAAATGCATTGGCTGATAGCTGTTACACAGAAACATCCTAGACTCAAAGAAAGCGGATGTTTAACGACTGAGCTGATAGCTGATGCTGAAGCATAGCTGCAGAGATGTATAAGCTAAGCAGCAGATGCACATGAACTAATAAAGATCCCTATATGAAAAGGACCTAAGGAGACTACAATCAAGATAAGGATAACGTCTTGATGGCAGGGATATGAGCACTCATATGAAAGGATTAACTAGGTATCACACATCTCTACTTAAGACATACATCCTATGATTTACCTCTCAGCTATAACACATGCTTAACACATAAGGTACAAACAAAGCATTCATTTCCTAATATTTAACCTAGATCACAAATCAACAACTTTCAACTCAAGATCATAACATAAAACATGTAGATTTTGACCTAGGGTTTCAAACAAAATCGATTTTGTATTTTTATGAACTTATTACGAAATTCTATGAAATGTAGAAGTTCACTAATTTGAAATAAAGAAAGCTTTGGAAATCTTACAGAAAACACCCTAGAACTTTCTAAATTAAGGCAATTAAGTCCCTTGTCGGGGAAAACAGAGAACAGGAAGATAACGACGATGTTCCAACAAAGGAGTCGCCGGCACTAGGAAGATGTAGTAGGTCAGGGCAAACCTTGGAGTAGCCTTGATTGTGGAGAAGAACGGGTGGAAAGTGAATTTCCGTGGTGAACAGGATCCACGATGAGAAGAGCTCGACGGTGACGAGGTTCCGTGGGTGATGGTGGTCGGTTGAGCGATCAAATAGGGGTAGGAACTATTGGATGTCGTGGACCATGGGTCGAGACGATAGAGCCGGATCGGTTACCAACTCCTCCGCGAACCTCAGGGTTTTCCTGCTCATGGGTTGAACTTCCTCCACTCACGCACGTGTGTTGCTAAAGCATGGCCGGCCGAACGCTCCTGCTCGCACACGAAGAAACCCTCCTCAACCTGACTGCTCCGGTGCGTGCACTGCTGGCATGCTTGCGCAGCCACCCGCAGAGCCACCGCTCCCATTCTGCTTTCATACCGCTGGCCCTCAACTTACTCGCGCGTGGCCGGTTGCCTTGCACGCGCTCACGCCTGCGGAAATGAGCCGAGTCGGCCATCGGTAGAACACTCTCGCTCGCACCCGCGGACGCGCCAGTCCAATTCCACCCGGACCTCCGCCTTTGCTTTGCCGCCTTTCCTTCCGGCTCGCCGTGCCATAACCGCTCCTTCGCCTCCGCGAGGACCGAGGCCTGCCTGCATCAGGATCACACCTTCCGCTGTCGTCCACACCAGGCCACCTCCATTCTCCACGAGCAGTTCGCAGTGCTGCTTGACTTCGTCCGCGGCTTCCTCCTCAACGGTCTCCGACGTCCTTCACGCGTGGCTCTATTGTCCCCGTGCGGATCCGCCTGTAGCCGCCACACTGCAACTCCGCCCGCACCGCGTGTGACCTTCCTGCACACCAACTCGGTCGCGGCCTGAGCTCGCCCAGCGGGGACACCGCCATGCACTGCACGCCGCCGCCCTGCATGTCGTCGCTCTGCACGTCGTTGCCCTGCACAGCTCCTTCACGCCACTGCCGGACCTGCGCTCGCTCCGGCCTTGCCGCATCGCTCCCGCGCACGCCCGAACCGCGTGCGTTCTTGGCCGCGTCACGTCTTGCTTACACCGCCTGTGTGCCACAGCCGCAGCTTCACTCGCACACGCGCGCCAGTACCGCGAGCCTCAAGCCTGCTCCAGCGCCGCCACACCAGTCCTCTTCTGCTCGCGCGCCGCCACACCGCGAGCTCCGCTCCAGCACCGCCTGGCCCGCGTGCCGCTCATGCGTCTGCGCGACGCCTCCCGTGCTCACGCGCCTGGATCCACCCTCCGCACCACTGCTCGCTTCGGGCCGTTCGCCTCCGCTCGGGTCCTGCTCCTGCGCTCACACGCCTACGCCGCCTGTATCTGCGCCATGCTTGCTCCAACGCCTGTTTCTGCCTAGCTCCCGCGCTCACCCGGCGCCAGTGCCCGCACACGCCTATTCCCACGTCGCGCGCGCTCTCTCCGAGCGCAAACGCACGCCTGCACTGGCCCAACGCCCCGGCCCCACTTCGCTTGCCGCTGCCTGCTCACGCGCCACCCGAGTTGCTCGCCCGCGCAGCGCCGCTCACCCAGCCGCCGCTTGCCTGCTGTGGCCGCCACTCTGCTCCACCTGCACGCGCTGCGCCTGGGCCGCCCGCGCTTGCGCCACTCCGGCCGAGCCAGCGCCGCATCCGGCCCCTCCGCGCACGCGCGCCTGCGCCCGCGAGCCCGCAGCCTCCGCTCGCCGCCCGCTCGGCTCGCGCCAGCCACCACTGCGCCGAGCCGCGGCCGCCCCAGCCGCGCCAGCTCCCACGCGCTGCCGCCCTGCGCAGGAGCTCCTTCGTGCGCAGCCACCGCTAGCGCCTGCGCTAGCTCACGCCCGCCCTCGCCCGCGCGCCCGAGCCCGGCGCCTGTGCCGCTGCTTGCTCGGGCCGGTGGAGGAGAGAGAGAGGGATGGCCGGTGGATAAGGTTGGGAAGCAGAGAGAGGTGCCGCCGGTGGGGGAAAGAAAAAGAAGGGGCGCCAGGGAGAAGAAACAGAGGAGAAGGAGGAATAGAACTCCTCCAAGGACTTATGCGCAATTTCAGAAAATTGCAGGGACTTTTCTGTAAAGCATAAATTTCTCATCAATCTAAAACCCTAATGAAAAAATGCCCAAAATGAAAGTTGGAGAGTTTTTCAAACTCTACAACATTGCTTTAGGGCCCAAATTCAAAAACTCAAAACTTAGATCTTTACACGTGAAGTTTTGAATAAAAGTTGGATTTGAATTACTTTTGTCCTAAAGAGTGAAATTTTATAATATTCAGGAGCTAAATGCAAGAATTTATGACACGTCATGATGACGGGATAAACTCGTCATAATGATTGGATAGACATGTCATGATGACTTGCATCTTTTACACTTTAGTCCTGAGTAATTTTGAAAGTTACTTTTGTAAATCAAATATTTGCATTAAAGGACTTGTACTTTTATAAAATTACATAAATACCCTTATTTTCACCATTTTACCCAAAATTTTTACATATTTCAACACACACATTTCAAATGAAACTTTTAGATAAATATATATATTTTTTACAGGGAATAAAGTAAGAAAAACACGTTTGCAAAACCACCCTTCACTTATTTTGAAGTTACCTCCTATCCAATACATTTGCAAAAACAACCCTAGGTTTTTTCTGTAATTACAAAAATACCCTTTTTACTTGCACTTTAAATTTTCAAAAACTTCACATAAACACACACAAGCTTTACACTAACAAACACATACTTCACACTAACAAATAATGTACCTAACTTTCAAGTACAGGGACTGTCACACCTGTCCGGGGGCATTCTAGGCAAATCATCTGGAAAAACATCTGGGTATTTGCAAACAATAGGGATGTCTATTAACTTGATCCCATCTATCGCATAGGCACAAGAGTTATTGCACTCCCGTTGTGGAAGATAGAGAATAGTAATTTCATGATCAGGTGAATCTATCTCCATGGCTCGAGAAGAGATATCCAATGACACTCGGTGCCTAGTCATCCAATCCATGCCTAGGAGGACATCCATTCCTTCTAGGTCCAATAATAGTAAATCTATTTTTATCAGATTGCTACCCAACTGAATTGGCACCTTTCTATAGATTTGATTTGATGAAATTTTACCGCCAGGAGTTGCTATCATATAGGCTTCTCCAGTAGGATAGAAATCCAGGCCTACTTTCGTCCCACATTTGGAACTGATAAAACTAAGGGTTGCACCAGAATCAAAAAGTATAATCACGGGTTGATGGTTTATAGAGAAAGTACCCGTCATTATTGGCGCACCCTCGGGGAGTTCGGAGAGAGTTGTGAAGTTCACCCTCCCCTGGCGGACTTGTACCATCTGCTTCTTGCCCTTGCCCTTGTTGTTCGGGTTGGATGTTTGCCCTTGGAATGATTTTCTAGGTTGAGGACAATCTTGGATGAAATGGGACGAGCTGCAGCAGTTGAAACAATGATTGTTGTTGTTTCCTTGATTGGACGTCGGAAAGCTCGGCCTCGGACTCTGTTGCTGCTGCTGCTGGGGTTGCGATACTGGCGGCCGATTGAATCAAGCCTGCTGAGGAGGCCTGGCTACCCATCTGCCTGGCATTGTTTCGGACTGGGGCTCGGTTAGCGGTGTTCTGGACCAACCGATACCTTGGCGGTTGTGCATTTGATAGTCCTGTGGGTGTCTTCCGTTTCTTTTCTGCTTGGTGGGCTGACATACAATCCTCTTGAGTAATGGCCATATTGACCAATTTGTTGAAATTGTCGGCTCTTACTAGGTTCAGCCGTTCCTTAAGCTTTGTATTCAGGCCACGGCGGAAATTGATGAGGACATCGCCACTAACGATACTGTGGCAGAACCGCCTGAATTATTCCGGTTCAAGTGTGCTAGTCATCACTATACAGCCGGTAATAACTCAACGCACTTCAAACGGAACAATCCATTGGTCTGTCGGGTCTCCGCCCGATACAACCACGGTTCAACAGGATCGAAGCAGTTTTACCTCGCACGAAGGCGAGTTTACAATCACAGTACAGCTCATCAACTTTTAATTTACAGATATACAAATATTATTACAAACCTTGTTCAAACTTAAAGTAAAACTTATACAAACAGTGTTTAAACCGATAGCCAAATAGCTTGTCCATGCTCACAGCGGAAGGAAAGGTAAACACGCGACTACATACGTGGCAAAGGTTGACACCATGCTCAGCCCAAGGCCTGGTGTCACTCAGGAGGATCACTGCCAGCCGGGGACGGATCCCACTCCACGGACCAGCCATGTGGAACAAAAGTTGGCCACGTTGAACTATCCGTGGGGTTCTCGAAGTTTATACCTGAAAATGATACTAGCAAGACTGAGTATTCTAATACTCAGCAAGGCTTACCCGGGATTGGGTATACATTAGCCCGTAACTAGACTCATGAAGGCATTGTAAAAGCTCTGGGTTTATTTGCAGCTGAAAAGCAACAAAGAGTATGAACTACTTTCAAATTTTAGCTTTCACATTCTAGTTGATTATCCATTCTAGGTTAGCACCTACACTAAGCAAGCAAGGTAGAGATTATCATTCATCAAGATTAATCCTTTAATGGTTACACTTCTTACTCTATGTGGCAGAAGGAATAAGCGGTCTCAATTTCCACGAGAGACGGACGATTCTGCATCAAATTTCAAACCTTGCAAGGGTAAACCTAACTCACACGCTTGGAACATCCAAAGATCGTTCCGAAGCAACCGTTTCCCTCATATTCCGGGTAATGGATCAGGGCCACCACAAGCAACTGCAGGACCGTACGCACACCAATTGTGCAGGACGTACATCTGTAGCGCGACTACATGATCGTACACCTGTCTGCTATGCAGAACGCACTCCACATGTCGGTGCGTGTGTACAACAGAAACCAAAATAATCGAGTGGTGGAGACATGTCCAATAATTAACACACATGAACTCATGAAACAAGGGGGTTGAGTCTTGAATCATCATTTATATTTAAGTTATGATCATAGTATTGGATTTACTGAAAAAAGGAATTAAGACATTAGAATTTGAATTCAAATTTCAAGTTTAAATTCAAAACTTAGGTAAATAGAATTATAAAGTCTTGAAAATTTAATTATAGACTAATTATTAACACATTAGATTATGACAAAAAGATCTAATTAATTAAGCCTAAGGAACATGCTTAATTAATCTCAAATCATTTCAAATTTGAATTACACAAATTCAAAAGAATTTTAAACTACAAAACAGTGCTAGGTTTGGCACTTTTACACAAGCTCACATATGACCAATAGAAGCTACATATCAAAAATCACAAGAAAATAAACTAGTATGTAGAAGTTATACACAATATACCTTTTAATCTTAAGTTTAAAATAGATTCAAATGTATTTAGTTTCAAACTAAAATTTATTAATAAAAGCTGTAGGGTTTGAAATCTAGTTTCCAACAAAATTCGTTTGACAATTTTTGGAATTTCCTACAATTTTCTATGAATTTCACAAGGCAGCAACATGGTTCACATGAAATAACACATGGATTTACACTGGGGTCCTCGGACTCTTGCACTCAGACCCCTAGAACAAAATAAAGTATCACAAATATGCCCTTGCCGGCGTTCGATGGCGCCCGGCGTTCCTGTCTCCGGCGTTCTCGCCGGCGGCGAGGTCTGGGGTGGGGATGAATCGATGCCACATGACCTACAGAGGCTACTGAACATGATGGGGGTGATGTGTTCGAAGGGCAGCAGCGGAGCACGGCCGGCGACGAGCAATGGCGGCGGCCACGTCGGGGCATCATCGTTCCCGGTGAGGGGCCGGCGAACACGGGGAAACAAGGCGCGCATGAGCACCGGGGGAGTACGGGGATGCTTTTCCCCAACACAATTTGGACAGAGACAAGGCGGAGAGGGGTGATCGACGGCAGGGTGGAGCTCGGGTTCTCACCGGCGGCGATGGCGACCGGCGTTCTGCAGGTTAAGGCGATGGAGGGCGGTGAAGAGGTGGCGGGATCGCTTCAGGAGGATGATGTGGTGCTGATGGTGCTGTTGATCGGGGCGGAGAGGGTCTGTATCGGTGGGTCGACGAGAGGCCGAGCGGCGGCGGAGGAAATGGGCTCGCCGGCACTGCGGTCTGGCACTTCTGGTGGAGGAAAATGGGATTGGTTTACTTGGTGAGTTGCGGTGGATCGTGGGGGTGCTGATCGCACTTCGGATCGAGGATGGGGAGCAGTGGTGGGAGCTGCCGACGGTGACCGGGGTCGCGGCGGATGTCTGCTGAGCAATGGCGATCGGGGCAGGGAAAATTGAGTGGAAAAACGATGTGCAACAGCCAGGGCATGTACTAGGGAAGCTAAAGGAAGAGCTCAGGGTCCAGAAGAGGAGGTGCTCATGCGCAAGTAGGAGCTGGCGTCGACGGCGCGTGTGGCGATCGTGGCGGCGCTCGGGCAGAAGCTCAGCGACGTGGAGGACGCACGGGCAGGCCAGCATGGGGTCGGGAGGGCGGCGGCACAGTAGAGGGATGACGTGTGGAGCATAGGAAGGCAGGAGGTGGCGCGGGAAATGCTGCAATGGCGAGCGGCGGCGATGTGCAGTTCGGGCAGACGGCGAGCGATGTGGCCGAGTGGGGAGAGGCCAGCGCGGGGGCGGAAAGCGGCGGGGCAAAGGCCGGGGTGGCACGTGGCAAGGTCTTGAGCGGCGCAGAGACGGCAGGGGCGGCGCACATGGCCGGGAGAACGGCGACGGCGCGCGACAGAGAAGAGCAGAGGAGAGGGAGAGAGGGGTAGACGAAGGAGGACTCAAATGCAATTTCAGAGAAAAGCAGGGACCCTACTGTAAAGCATAAGTAACTTTCACACCAGTGCTCAAATGGAGATGGGCCCAAAAGCAAAAGTGTATAGTTTTTCAAAATGTACAACTTTGCTTTAAGGTTCATCCATGGAAGAGCTAAGGTGTTGGAGTTAAAATAAATTTTAGCAAAGATTCTAAACTTTATACAAACTCTATTTAAAAACTACACCACAAATATATCCAAAGGGTAGTTTCACCTACTTTTTGCGATTTAAACACAAGTTTTTAACTTTTGTAGAACAACCCTCATACTTTTGAATTCTACCCTCCATGTTCACCCATTTAGCACAAAAGGACTCTATTTTAAATATAATTATATAAATAACCCTTTTCCCTTAGCATTTAAATTCTTAAACACACTTTCACCACATTGTGCACATAACATTATACTTAAATCTAGGGTGTGACAACACTAATTACCTGAGTGTCACAGCCTTCCCTCCTAAAAAGAATCTCGTCCCGAGATTCCGGAACAAGATAAAATTGAATGATCAGGTTCGGAGGTTGGCTTGGGAGAAGTCTGGAAAATTTTGCCGAAGATAAGATTCGGTTTCCCATGTTGCTTCTTCTTCTGTGTGATGGTTCCACAGAATCTTGAACATTCTAACGGTTTTTCTTCTAGTGCTTCTCTCTTTGGTGTCTAATACTCTGATTGGATGTTCCGTATAGGTCAAATCAGGTTCGATTTCGATGGCTTGGGAATCAATGATCTCGGTAGGAATATTAACACACTTTCTAAGTTGGGATACATGGAAGATGTTATGGATGGCCGCTAATTGAGAAGGTAGTTGAAGACGGTAAGCTACAGGTCCACAAATTTCAAGGATTTCAAATGGTCCGATGTATCGAGGAGCAAGTTTCCCTTTTACGCCGAACCTTTGAATACCTCGAGTAGGAGATACTCAAAGATATACGAAGTCTCCGACTTGAAACTGTAATGATCTTCGTATATCAGTGTAGCTTTTCTGTCGAGACTGGGTGCCTTTAAATTGTTCTGGATAATTTTTATTTTACCCTCTGCTTCAATGACCAGGTTGGGTCCAAAGATTTTACGCTCGCCGGTTTGTGACCAACTCAAAGGAGTTCGGCACCGGCGACCGTACAATGCTTCAAACGGGGCCATTTTGAGACTAGTCTGATAGCTGTTATTGTAAGAGAATTCTGCTAGTGACAAGCACTTATCCCAATTTTTATCATACTGAAGGACACAGGCTCTAAGCATATCTTCCAGAATCTGATTTACCCTTTCAGTTTGTCCATCTGTCTGAGGATGATATGCAGAGCTTCGAATTAACTTAGTTCCGAGAGCATGTTGAAGTTGCTCCCAGAACCGAGCAACGAATTGTGCTCCACGATCAGAAATTATCGTCTTAGGTATCCCATGAAGACGAACAATGTGATCCAGGTAAATCTCGGCATACTTATTGACATTATATGTGGTATGCACGGGAAGGAAATGTGCAGTCTTGGTCAATCGATCAACGATTACCCAAATAGAGTCATGTCTCACAGAAGTATTAGGCAGGCCAACAATAAAGTCCATACCGATATCCTCCCATTTCCAAGAGGGAACAGGTAAAGGTTGAAGAATACCAGCAGTTTTTAAATGACTGGCCTTGACTCTTTGGCAGATATCACATTCGGAGACATACTTGGCAATTTCTCATTTCATACGAGTCCACCAAAAGTTTTGTTTCAGATCCTGGTATATCTTGGTACTACCGGGGTGCATAGAAAATTTAGATAGGTGGGCTTCATCCAATATCTGTTTACGGAGGTCCTTGGGTACAACGATACGTTCGTTGAACCATAAGACTCCTTTTGGATCTAATCGGAAGCACTTATACTTCCCTTCTCCTTGTATTATCTTCTGGTTAATGATTCTGACTCCTTTACTTCGCTGTTGAGCTAGAACAATGCTATCCCAAAGCGTGGCTTCAACCGAGAGATGGTTTAAGTCACCTTGAGGCACGATTTCTAGATTAAGCTTTCTCATTTCCCAGCAAAGAGTCTCGTTGAAAGCTTCTACAGACAAGCAAGAGCAATGTGCCTTGCGACTGAGTGCATCCGCAACGACATTGGCCTTGCCTGGATGATAGTGTACTTCCAAATCGTAATCTTTGATAAGTTCTAGCCAGCGTCTTTGCCTCTTATTTAGATCTGCTTGTGTAAAGATATACTTCAGGCTTTTGTGATCGGTGTATACATGACACTTCGTACCCATCAGATGATGTCTCCAGATCTTTAGGGCATGAATGATAGTTGCGAGTTCAAGATCATGGGTAGGATAGTTCTGCTCATGAACCCTAAGTGCTCGTGATGCATATGCAATTACTCGATTGTCTTGCATAAGCACACAACCAAGTCCAGTTCCCGATGCATCGCAATAGATGTCGAAAGGTTTTGACACATCTGGTTGAGCTAGGACTGGAGCAGTCATAAGATGATCTCTGAGAGTGTGGAATGCATCATCGCATTTTTGATCCCAAGAGAATTTGACACCTTTCTTTAGTAGTTCGGTCATAGGTTTGGCTATTCTGGAGAAATCAGGAATAAAGCAACGATAATAGCCAGCTAGACCAAGAAAACTATGGATTTGATGAACTGATGTGGGAGGTTTCCAATCCATTACTTCTTGAACTTTACTAGGGTCAACGGATATTCCGTCACCAGAAATGGTATGGCCCAGGAATTTCACAGTATCTAATCAAAACTCGCACTTGGAGAATTTGGCGTATAAGTGGTGGTCTCTTAATCATTGAAGAATGACATGAAGATGTTTGGCATGATCTTCTGGATTTTTGGAATAGATCAGAATGTCATCAATGAAGACCACAACAAATTTGTCGAGTTCTTGCATGAAAACGGAATTCATGAGATACATGAAATATGCTGAAGCATTGGTGAGACCAAATGACATGACTAGGTATTCATATAGACCATATCGAGTGGAGAAGGCTGTTTTTGGAATGTCACTTGGCCGGATCTTAATTTGGTGATAGCCGGAACGAAGATCAATTTTGGAAAATACTTTAGCTCCGGCTAGCTGATCAAAGAGAATATCAATGCGGGGTAAGGGATACTTGTTTTTGATAGTTATCGCATTGAGAGGACGATAATCTACATATAGTCTTAAGCTATTGTCTTTCTTTTTCACAAATAAGGCTGGACAACCCCATGATGATGCACTCGGACGAATGAAACCCTTGTCTAAAAGGTCTTGGAGTTGGATTTTCAACTCGGCCAACTCGTTAGGAGGCATACGATAAGATCTTTTAGAGATAGGGGCTGTACCAGGTTGGAGTTCTATGATAAACTCGATATCTCTATCTGGGGGCATTCCAGGCAAATCATCTGGAAAGATATCTGGGTATTCACAGACTATAGGGATATCCTTTAGTTTGATCCCAGATGCAGCATAGGTGCACGAATTAAAGTGTTTCTGTTGTGGAAGATAGAGAAGGGTAGGTTCACACTCAGGTGAATCTATCTCCACAACTCGGGAAGAGATATCTAATGACACTTGATGTCGGGTCATCCAATTCATACCTAAAAGAACATCCATTCCTTCTAGGTCTAGTAATAATAAATCTGTCCTCATCAGATTTTTACCCATTTGAATTGGCACGCTTCTGCAAACTTGATTTGAGGAAATTTTACCACCAGGAGTTGTTATCATATATACCCCACTAACAGGATAAAGATCCAAGTTTATTTTAGTTCCAAACTTTGTACTGACAAAGCTATGGGTGGCACCAGTGTCAAAAAGAACAATTACTGGGTGATGGTTGATAGAAAATGTACCCGTCATTATTGGTGCCCCTTCGGGGAGTTCGGAGAGTGTGGTGAGGTTCACCCTTCCTTGGCGGACCTGGGCCACTTGCCTGTTGCCCTTGCTTTTGCTGGTTGAATCGGAGGTTTGCCCTTGGAAAGACTTCCTAGGTTGAGGGCAATCCTTGATGAAATGGGACGGGCTCCCGCAGTTAAAACAACGATAGTTGCCTTGATTGACGGCCGGAAAGCTCGGCCGCGGACCTTGTTGTTGTTGCTGCTGAAACTGTGGTGTTGGTGGTCGGTTAAATCGTGCCTGTTGGGGTGGTCTGGCTACCCATCTGCAGGCAAATTGCCTCGAGGCGGGGCTCGAGGGGCATTGCTCGGAACGAACCGATATCTTGATGGTTGTGTAGTTGAGGGCCCTGTGGGTGTCTTCCTCTTCTTTTCTGCTCTATGGGCTGAGATGCAGTCTTCCTGAGTGATGGCCATGTTGACCAGTTCATTAAAATTGTCGGCCCTTACCAAATTCAGTCGTTCTTTAAGTTTGGTGTTTAGACCTCAGCGAAAATGATCTCTTTTGCGGGCATCACTGTCCGCATGGTATCCCGCATATTGGCACAAGTGGTTGAAGACTTGTGCGTATGGCATGACGGTGCGGGTTCCCTGAGTCAAGTTCAGAAATTTATTGAGCTTTCGCTCAATGAGTCCTTCGGGTATGTGGTGCGCTCGAAACACAGTCCAAAACTCATCCCAGGTGATGACATGATCGGCAGGCTGCAAGCTGTGCCACGGAGTTGCTGGGCCGCAAAGAGCGCCTTATTCTCATTTGAACATGGGGCTGGCAATAAGCCGAACTTGGACTCGATGGTGCGGAGCCAGGCGTCGGCGTCAAGAGGCTCGTCTGCCTTATGGAATAATGGAGGCTGAGTACTAAGGAAGTCTTGATAACTGGCCGATGGAGGTTCGTCTCGGCCTCGGGATTGCTGATGGAAGTGGCCCATTTGAGCCTACACAAGCTGGTTGAGGAGTTCTGTTTGTCGGGCCATAACCTCGACCAGATTTGGAGGTGGCGGTGGCGGTTGCTGAGAACCGCTGGCCTGATCTACCCGGAATCCTTCCAGGGTTCCGCGGGTAGCTCCAACCATCTGAAACAAAGGAGATATCCATTGTCAATCATATCCTTACTCCAATTTCAGATGATATACAATTACCAAAATATAATTCATATGCTCCATTCAATCAACTCATTTCAGATGCAAGGATAGTGAGCAAGATGATAAAACACAAGATTTGGATTACTACTCAAACACTGACAGTCCTTACATCTTACATCAACGTACTTTAATTACCATAAGCCATTCATAAGTACACATGCCACATATAACACAACAAGTGGCTCTGGATCTAAATACACTACGCACTACCTATGTCACATCTCTCTACACTAATTACAGCTAGACTGTCACCCATTCAAACCAAACTAAAAGTCATCAAAGTTGCCCACTGATGACTGACTGCCAGAAGAAGAATGATGGGTTCTGATAACAAGATCTCCGTGCTCAGAATCGATCTCAAAAACCCCTTCGATTTCTTCTGGATCTTCCTCCTCTTCAGGAGCTAGTACAGCAGGAGGTGCTGGCTGCTGTTGGAGTTCATTGATCTGGGCTTGGGCATCATCAACCTCCAGGATGAGGTCGTGGATCTGCTCTTGGAGAAACTCAATGATTGTGTTGCGTTGGGTGATTATCGCATCACTCTCATTGATCTGGTCTTCTCGGTGTGAATGGTCTCCTCACGGGCAGCGATGATTTCATCCTTTTCTACCACCAAGGCTTGAAGCTGCGCAGTCTGAGTGACTTGTTGGTCAGCGTTCCTAAAGTGACCTTGCGCGATACTGATTAGTTGACCCATACCGCGACGTAGTAGAAGCTGGTAGTGATGCTGAACACTTATAAACCTCATAGTACCCTAAAGCACTTCTTCTGTGGAGCCTTCCAATCTGTGACCTTCAGGGACTATCTGGAGATTCCACTCAGGATCGTTGGGATCTGTGGTAGAAAATAGTCCAATAGGCTGTCCTGCAACTTCCCTTGGGTGCTGGTTGCAGAACAGGTAGATGGCTTTCAAAGCTGCTCCCTCAATCGTATCGACTATACGATGACCCACCATATTTACTTCAATGGGCTACCATTGTGAGCGGAAGGGATGTTAGGGAATAGTCATTATGACTCGACATCGACGAACACCCTCCTCCTGATATTGTACTGCATCATACTGTGGAGGCTCGGTATAAAGGAGCGAACGCAGTGACTCCTAGAGAAGACGAGGGAAACCCTCCCAATGCAAGGCATTTGTGTGGAGATGCCCTGCCGGATCCCAGAAGACGTTGGAAGGGGCTGCCATTTGCAACAAGAATGCAAATGGTGAGACTTATTTACCTTGCTGAGAAATCACAAGATAAATGGAATGAGCTAATCAATTCTAATAACAGCAAAGACTAGAAATCTGATAGATGCCTAAGGTACTTAAGATACTCATCTTGGAACTACCATGAGAATCCTATCAACCCATTCTAGAGACAAACAACACACTATTCATCCTTAACAGAATTAAACACACATTGCATTCTTTTGTTCGACAATGTATTATGCATGCACGTACTATTCGCCCTCACAACCATAAACAATCGCCGAATATGTTCAGACTTACGCGGTTAATTTCGGTGGCAAAACACATACGACACTCCCTAATAACTAGTCGATAAGTCCTATCCGTCGTAACCTATTAACCGTGGTTAGTGTACCTGCAACAGATCACATATATATATCATGAACCTTTCATGGCAGCACGACATGAAAGCGTCCCCAAACAGTACTGTCCGCTATAGAAACAGCATCTATACAATTACCGCCGTACAGACAACGTTAACATACGTTATCAAAACAACGTATTCACGGGGATACCGCAAGATGCGGGGGTATGAACAGCGATCGCCATACCCTGCGCCGAACCATATACTCCCAATATAATCAACCTAAGTTGATATATTGGCAGCATCTCAAGTAGGCCACTGCTTGAGAAACTGTGTTCGGTTCGCATCACCGACGGGAAGGCTAACTCCCCAGTTAGCTAAGGATCCTTACCTTATTACCTTATAATCGCAGGTGTCGTTAAAAAAAGTAAGGTTGAGTTGTGCAGGAATTTAAGTTTGGACAAAAAGTAGTGCTGCGAGTCAGAGCTATCTATACATATACATACATATATATATATATATATATATATTCTAGCAGCCACCTGATATTTCCCATATACATCTCTAGGGATTTGCGTTCTAAGCACCAACCTTAACGAATTCAACGCACGTTGTAAATTCATTTGTTGGCAAATTTTATCCTGAAAACACTTTTTAAGAGCTATTCCAGATGTAAAAGTAAACCTACAGCTCTGATACCAGCTGTGGCAGAACTGCCTGAATTATTCCAGTTCAAGTGCGCTAGTCATCGCTATACAGCCGGTAATAACTCAACGCACTTCAAACGGAACAATCCATTGGTCTGTCGGGTCTCCGCCCGATACAACCACGATTCAACAGGATCGAAGCAGGTTTACCTCGCACGAAGGCGAGTTTACAATCACGGTACAGCTCATCAACTTTTAATTTATAGATATACAAACATTATTACAAACCTTGTTCAAACTTAAAGTAAAACTTATACAAACAGTGTTTAAACCGACAAGCCAAATAGCTTGTCCATGCTCATAGCAGAAGGAAAGGTAAACACGCGACTACATACGTGGCAAAGGTTGACACCATGCTCAGCCCAAGGCCTGGTGTCACTCAGGAGGGTCACTGCCAGCCGGGGACGGATCCCACTCCACGGACCAGCCATGTGGAATAAAAGTTGGCCATGTTGAACTATCCGTGGGGTTCTTGAAGTTTATACCTGAAAATGATACTAGCAAGACTGAGTATTCTAATACTCAGCAAGGCTTACCCGGGATTGGGTATACATTAGCCCGTAACTAGACTCATGAAGGTATTGTAAAGACTCTAGGTTTATTTGCAGCTGAAAAGCAACAAAGAGTATGAACTACTTTCAAATTTTAGCTTTCACATTCTAGTTGACTATCCATTCTAGGTTAGCACCTACACTAAGCAAGCAAGGTAGAGATTATCATTCATCATGATTAATCCTTTAATGGTTACACTTCTTACTCTATGTGGCAGAAGGAATAAGCAGTCTCAATTTCCGCGAGAGACGGACGATTCTGAATCGAATTTCAAACCTTGCAAGGGTAAACCTAACTCACACGCTTGGAACATCCAAAGATCGTTTCGAAGCAACCGTTTCCCTCATATTCCGGGTTATGGATCAGGGCCACCACAAGCGACTGCAGGACTGTACGCACACCAATTGTGCGGGACGTACGTCTGTAGCGCGACTACATGATCGTACTCCTGTCTGCTATGCAGAATGCACTGCCACACATCGGTGCGTGTGTACAACAGAAACCAAAATAATCGAGTGGTGGAGACATGTCCATTTGCCGGGCCATTCAGGTACTAGGCTTACCACTTTACCATATTTCACGGCATGTGGCTAGTACTTTCAAACGCTTAGCCACCACTACCACACACTGCGACCTTATCAACTTTTATCAACACAGACGGGGTAAACTTCCAGGTCAGGTTACTGCACATGACCCCGTCCATGATCCTTATAGTGATTGCAAGATAGCAAACATTCAACTCCTATATCGCGCGAGTGACAGGAAATCACTCGACTTCTATCGGTCCTATTAGCAGAGCATCTAGCCGATATGGACTCAGGCACATTACATAGGTTCCTAGCATCAATGCATCTAAGGTTCCATTTCAACTCCTAGACTTAATGCAGGATATAATTTATAAGTATAAGATTGCATAATGTAGTAATTAGAAATACTAGGTTATGCACCGGGGCTTGCCTTCTTGAGTGGGGTTGGGGGCAGGAGTGTCAGAGACTTCCGAACTTTGGTTAAGGGCTTCAGTTAGATTCTCGGCGACGTTTATAGGGTCTTCAGAAAACCCTTGGTCTTGTCCCAAGACCAACTCGTAATCTCTGTCGTCGAGTGTCGTTGATTCTACGTGATATGCAACAATTTAATTGGGATGGTGCTTGAGTTCAAGATTTTATTTCATGATAAAGTTGCAATCCAATAATTAACACACATGAACTCATGAAACAAGGGGGTTGAGTCTTGAATCATCATTTCTATTTAAGTTATGATCATAGTATTGGATTTACTGAAAACAGGAATTAAGACATTAGGATTTGAATTCAAATTTCAAGTTTAAATTCAAAACTTAGGTAAATAGAATTATAAAGTCTTGAAAATTTAATTATAGACTAATTATTAACACATTAGATTATGACAAAAAGATCTAATTAATTAAGCCTAAGGAACATGCTTAATTAATCTCAAATCATTTCAAATTTGAATTACCCAAATTCAAAAGAATTTTAAACTACAAAATAGTGCTAGGTTTGGCACTTTTACACAAGCTCACATATGACCAATAGAAGCTACATATCAAAAATCACAAGAAAATAAACTAGCATGTAGAAGTTATACGCAATATACCTTTTAACCTTAAGATTAAAATAGATTCAAAAGTATTTAGTTTCAAACTGAACTTTATTAATAAAAGTTGTAGGGTTTGAAATCTAGTTTCCAACAAAATTGGTTTGACAATTTTTGGATTTTCCTACAATTTTCTACGAATTTCACAAGGCAGCAACATGGTTCACATGAAATAACACATGGATTTACACTAGGGTTCTCGGACTCTTGCACTCAGACCCCTAGAACAAAATAAAGTATCACAAATATGCCCTTGCCGGCGTTCGATGGCGCCCGGCGTTCCGGTCTCCAGCGTTCTCGCCGGCGGCGAGGTCCGGGGTGGGGATGAATCGATGCCACATGACCTACAGAGGCTACTGAACATGATGGGGGTGATGTGTTCGATGGGCAGCAGCGCGTAAGCACCGGGGGAGTACGGGGATGCTTTTCCCCAACACAATTTGGACAGAGACAGGGCGGAGAGGGGTGATCGACGGCGGGGTGGAGCTCGGGTTCTCACCGGCGGCGATGGCGACCGGCGTTTTGCAGGTTAAGGCGATGGAGGGCGGTGAAGAGGTGGCGGGATCGCTTCAGCAGGATGATGTGGTGCTGTTGATCGGGGCAGAGAGGGTCTGTATCGGTGGGTCGACGAGAGGCTGAGCGGCGGCGGAGGAAATGGGCTCGCCGGTGCTGCGGTCTGGCACTTCTGGTGGAGGAAAATGGGATTGGTTTACTTGGTGAGCTGCGGTGGATCGTGGGGGTGCTGATCGTACTTCGGATCGAGGATGGGGAGCGGTGGTGGGAGCTGCCGACGGTGAGCCGGGGTCGCGGCGGATGTCCGGTGAGCAATGGCGATCCGGGCAGGGAAAATTGAGTGGAAAAACAATGTGCAACAGCCAGGGCGTCTACTAGGGAAGCTAAAGGAAGAGCTCAGGGTCCAGAAGAGGAGGTGCTCGAGCGCAAGCAGGAGCTAGCGTCGACGGCGCACGTGGCGATCGCGGCGGCGCTCGGGCAGAAGCTCAGCGACGTGGAGGACGCACGGGCAGGCCAGCACGGGATCGGGAGGGCGGCGGCACAGCAGAGGGATGACGTGTGGAGCATAGGAAGGCAGGAGGTGGCGCGGGAAATGCTGCAACGGCGAGTGGCGGCGATGTGCAGTTCAGGCAGACGGCGGGCGACGTGGCCGAGCGGGGAGAGGCCAGTGCGGGGGCGGAAAGCGGCGGGGCAGAGGCCGAGGTGGCACGTGGCAAGGTTCTGAGCAGCGCAGAGATGGCAGGGGCCGCGCACATGGCCGGGAGAACGGCGATGGCGCGCGACAGAGAAGAACAAAAGAGAGGGAGAGAGAGGTAGACGAAGGAGGACTCAAATGCAATTTCAGAGAAATGCAGGGACCCTACTGTAAAGCATAAATAACTTTCACACCAGTGCTCAAATGGAGATGGGCCCAAAAGCAAAAGTGTATGGTTTTTCAAAATGTACAACTTTGCTTTAAGGTTCATCCACAGAAGAGCTAAGGAGTTGGAGTTAAAATAAATTTTAGCAAAGATTCTAAACTTTATACAAACCCTATTTAAAAACTACACCACAAATATATCCAAAGGGTAGTTTCACCTACTTTTATGATTTAAACACAAGTTTTTAACTTTTGTAGAACAACCCTCATACTTTTGAATTCTACCCTCCATGTTCACCCATTTAGCACAAAAGGACTCTAATTTAAATATAATTATATAAATAACCCTTTTCCCTTAGCATTTAAATTCTTAAACACACTTTTACCGCATTTTGCACATAACACTATACTTAAATCTAGGGTGTAACAACACTAATTACCTGAGTGTCACAGATACATCCGCACCTACACCAGTATCTACTTCAACAACACCTCTTGGTCCTATTACTCGCGCTCGTGCTCGTCGGCTTACCCATCAAGTAAGTTCACTCTTAAGCTCAGGTTTATCATATTTAGAGAATGGAGACATGTGCACTCTTATTTTACTCAGGAACAATGGGTTGGATCAAAAGGGAAGAGGCATCGCGCAGGCTGGATTCGGACTGCAGGACAGACACAACTTGTGACGGCCGCCACGACTTCATCCGGACTCCATTTTGGTCGGTCCTGTACTTTTTGGAAAGCTTATCAAATCTACTTTCCAACGGATCTAGAATCACCTCCATATCTGTTCGGAGTCAACCGCAATCCTAGATTTACTACAGAGTCCTTTTCAGCCACGGTGCTGCGTCACCCTAATTTGGCCCAACGGGCCGTGTATCAAGTTGAGTCCAAGACGGATGTGTCCTAGGGTTGGAACATGACCCCAGCACCCTTGTGGTTGTTCTCCCACTTCTTTATAACTTTTAGCCACCGTCAAGAACACTCGGGTTTTGTTAGATGCAAGTTTAGCTTTTGCTACTTCCTTGTAGACACGCGTGCTGATCCAGCCGCCCGTCCACTTGTTTTCGGAACCCCATCAATATTGAGATTCGGTTTGAGACCTTCAATTATATCTCGTAATTTCAGTACTTGTTCTACTTGTTCTTACTAGTTCTTTGATTGCTTGCAGGACGAGTGCCCTAGTGGCCGGGTGTCGCGCTCCACAAGATCGCGGCAACCAAAGGAGGTGGTGTATCGGTTGCTAAGGCACAGCATCCTTGGAAGGCTATAGTCGGGCCATGAATGTCGTCTCCTCCATCAATCAAGTTATTCCACGCCTCTCATCAAAAGATTAGGAACAAACCCTAATGGGTTTACATCAGTTGGTAATCAGAGCAAGGTTGTTTGGTGAGAGACTTCAATCCTTCGCTATTTTTATTTTCCTACAGTCTAGAAAAAGCCAAAAATAGTAGAAATTATTTTTCCCACCGCAATCCTATAGACTCTTTTGAACCTTTACTAGTACTGCTTAGTTAGGGCTTGTTGAGTTTTCGGCTGCATCGGTTGTGTCGAGTTGCTGGTCTTAGTTGTAGTCCTTTAGAGTTTCGAGTTCTTGTCACGTTTGGTCACGTACGCTTCCTTTTCATCACTGTTTTGGCCGAATCAGAATACACTTTGGCTGTGAAGTTCGACTTGGAATCAGTAAAGCGCGTGTTGGCCGAGACCGACTTGAATTCGGGTAACCTATTCATCTTGCAGTTGCCGAATCTGAGTGTCTCTTTGTTATCAAGTCCGACTTGGAATCGGTGCCTCTTTGTTATTAAGTCTGAGTTGAATTCAGTGCTGGTTGAATCTGAGTCCGAACTGTGCACTAGAGGCAATAACACTTCCCACATATATTTAAGTGTTCGGCCTACTCCAAAGAGAATCTATTTTTGAGGTTCCCCTGAAAAAAGTGTGTGTGTGGTGACGTGCTCACTTGTATTCCTTTGTTGACAGAATCTGTTTTTGAGGTTCTGTCGGTGTTTAACCGGCTGCCCACCGAGGGATATGCTCAAGGTGGTAAGTTTTGGGTGAGGAGACGCCGAGATCAGGAACTCGAAGGTGCAAGGAACACAAGACTTAGACAGGTTCGGGCCGCACGGAGCGTAACACCCTACGTCCTATATGGTTTGTATTGCCTTTGATGTAGAATGACCTAACGATCTTTCGTTTTGAGGGGGGTCCCTGACCTCCCTTATATATCCGAGAGGTCAAAGTTATAAAGATGCTAACCAACCCCCTCCGAGGGATCACACCAGAACTGATCTCGAGTAGATCCTCTCCGTGTTGGTTAGCTCTATCTCCTATTTAAACGGGATAAACAAGAGATAAACAAAATGAATAAGAGATAAGACGGGCTTAATCTCTTAAACTTCGTAACGTGCCCAGCCCGGTGGCCCCGGGTCTGACAAGCCCCCGAGCTCTTCGTAGCTGAGTACTGCAGGCTTATCGAGTACTTTTCGAAGCAGTCTTCGACTTCCTCTGATGATTCGTCTTGAAGCCCTTCTTCGAGTACTCCTTTGGCTGCATCGAAGCTATGAGGTGCTCATGCCCCGAATTTTATTCCTGCTATGGTGTGCGATTGCAAAATCGCACTCCATATGGAGCAGCCCCCGAGCCTTAGGTTGAATCGGAGAATCAGGCTGAGGGTCCCATTAATCTGTAATCCTCCTTATCCTTCAAAGAAATTTGAAAAATAAGTAGTCAATGCCACGTACCCCGCAGCCCCCGAGCCTTGAATCCAAATCCCACAAAATTGGATGTAAGGGTCCAAAAATCGTGGCATACAGGCTAAACAATGACACGTTAAGGGAAGACCAAAGTGATGATACGAATGATGTAATTAGACCAAAGATTCGAAAAACCCCTTTTTTTCGGGCTAATTAGCCCTGAAAAAATGATTAATTGAATATTTAATCCAATCAGACCACCAAACGACCCCTCACCTTTGGAATATTCCAGAAAACGACTCTTGAACTTCAGAACAGTAACTTTTCCCCATCCCGCTGGTTACTTAACCCCGCGGCAATAGGAGGGAAAAATTGCACTTTCAGTCCGCATTCCGCCAAAAACCGCCAAAACCCCAATCTAAGCCAAACGCCGCCGCCTTCCCCCCAAGAAAACCTCCCACTCCGACCTCCCCGCCCCTCTCCCCGCAGCCCCCGAGCATCTCGTGGCCGGCGTGTCGGAGATGGCGTCCAAGAAATCAGAGATCGAGAAATGAAGAAGGATGCGGAGCCATTGACGACGGGGTGGACACACAGTAAGTGCTCCCTCAATAATCTGAAAAAATTGGTTTCCGAGGGGTTGCTGCAAGAGAAGAACCTTGTCAACTGGCGCCCCTCGTTCCGTGAGCCCTTTCCCATGGAGAATGTCGACGCAATCGTCACATTCTTCCATTTTGCCGAACGGGGATTGGCCCTCCCCACTTGTTCCTTCTTTCGTGGCCTTCTTTACTACTACGGGCTGAAGCTCCATCACCTCAACCCGAATTTCGTTTGCCATATTTCTATTTTCATCCATTTCTGCGAAGCATTTCTCGGAATTGAACCCCACTGGGATCTATTCCGCTTCCTCTTCCGCGTCAAACCCCAGCCTACCACAAAGAAACTAGCCGTGGTGGGGGGCGCCGGCATCCAACTGCGATAGCAGGCCGACGAAAAATATCTTTCATATAAATTCCCCTCAAACCTTCCTGGATGGAGAAACCTATGGTTTTACATCGAAAACCATGCTCCCCACCTGCCGACGAAGTCGAGCAGACCGCCCGTGGTGAGGGGGGAATGGAACCTGGAACCCTCCGGCATGGAGATGATACAGGTCAAAGAGCTGCTGGAGGCCATCGAGGCGCTGAAGAAGGAGGGAGTGACCGGCGCCTCCGTCATGTTCTCATTTTACAAGCGCCGCGTCCAACCCATCCAATAGCGATGTTGCCTGGGCTTCGAGTACACCGGCCCCGCTGACCCTTCTCGCATGTGCAAAGAGGAGGTGCCAGACGAAGTCGCGCTCCAGCGGGTTCAGCGGGTGCTGCTGGACGTAAACACCGTGCCGTACGTGCCCACCTTATACTCCGCGCGAAATCCGCCCCCACCGGTAAATATTCGACTTCTTTCGCTGAAGAAATCGGCTACTGCGCCGGTACTGAACTGAAAAAAAAAATTCCTGCAGGGACACTCGGAGCTGTACTGCAGCTACCCGCCGCAGCCGGACCTCTCCCGAGCGTATCACCTCCTTCCTTCTGCAGCCACGGCGGCCAAGAAGGCTCGCCTTGCTGCGGCTCAAAGCCGCAGCGAGTCCGCCGAAGGCGTGGACTCGCTAGCGGGGGAAGAAGCCGAAGGAGGTCCGCGCCCTGGTGCCGCCGTTGCCACCAAGACGGCTCCTTCCTTCTGCAGCCACGGCGGCCAAGAAGGCTCGCCTTGTTGCGGCTCAAAGCCGCAGCGAGTCCGCCGAAGGCGTGGACTCGCCAGCGGGGGAAGAAGCCGAAGGAGATCCGCGCCCTGGTGCCGCCGTTGCCACCAAGACGGCTCGCCTCGCTGCGGTTCAAGGCAGCAGCGAGTCCAGCAAATGCGTGGGCTCGCAGGCGAGCGAAGGAACCAGAGGGGAGCCGCGCCGGGACAACTCCTCCGACCAGAGCATGGAGTTGGCCGGCGCTCTGCTACCGGTGCCGAAGGGCCAGCGCCAGGTGCGCAAACGCAAGGCCCAAGAAGTCGAGTCCTCCAGGTATGGAATTGCTGTTTTGTCCAGTTGCAAAGTTTCCATGATGCTGAGTACTGACAGCGCCCCCTTGCAGTCTCCCTGCTCTGCCACCTGGGACTGAACCCGAAGTGGTGGAGGCAAGCCCCTCTGCCGCCGCGGCGGTGACAATCGCCGTGGCAGGGATCCCTCCATCGGCCGACCAGGCCTCGCCATCAGCAACGGGCGTTCCCCGACGGGCTTGGCGGGTGAAGAAGGCTGCCAAGAAGAAGTCGACACTGTAAGTTTTCTTTCGATTGCTTGAAGATCCTGCTCGTGCCCACTTGGATAACGATGTTGTCGATGTCACCAGGGCTGCGAGCGCCGTGCAACTCCGGCTGGAACCAGGCACGGCTGCGGCGCCTGCCTCGGCTGCTGCAGCCCCCGAGCCCCCAGCGCCTGAGGGGCCGGTACCCGCAGTGGTGGCCCCTGAAGCAGATGTGGCGCTCCCCGATTTGCCGCCTCCCGAGCCCCGACAAGAGGGAGCCGGACCCAGTGGCGGGGAACAAGTCGAGATCCCTGATGCTGCTCATACTGATGGCACAGGTACGCGCTTACCCGCCCGCGGCTGGTTGCCGAGGTCTGGGCATAATGTGTTGACCACGTTGTGTGCTTGCAGGTGTCCAGCCGCTGCCGTCCGGAGATGCCGCCGGACCCTCGGGGGGCCCCCGTGAGGTGCTGAGGGCCGGGCCAGGGCACCAGAACGTCATCACCACCGACCTGGTGGATGACCTCCTACTGTCGGCAGAGAACCTGAAGACCTTCAAGAGCACCTTCAAGGAGCTATACGACTTCTCCATGGTAATACTCGGGTAATGTTCCAGATGTGCACGTTAGAGAGTTGTTGAGGACTCATTCTCCCCCTTTTGCGCAGCACGTGATCACCAAATCCCAGAAGAAGTCGGAGAAACTCCGCGCGGTCGTGAGTGACGCGCGAGAGCTAGCTTCCCTGGAAAAGCGCGTCTCCAAGGAAGTCACGAAGAATTGCTATCTGCAGCGAGAGCTTGATATACTGAAGCAAGAAAGGACTCGAGAGACCTGGCTGCTCAAGAATGACCTGAAAAACATGGAGAAGGCCAACTGCGAGCTCCAACAACAGCTCAAGGAGCAACAAGCAGAGTACCAGGAGCAGCTCAAGGCAGAGAAGAAGGCGCACCAAGGTAGGCCCTCACTCCCTTCGAGTACTTTCCCTCAGTAACTCCCCATTAGATGCTGAAGTGCCCTTGCCACAGAGCTTAGGAAAATAACGAAATACAAAGAGGAGCTGCTTACTGACGTAAAGAATATGCTGTATCGACGTACAGATGATGTCGAAAGGCTGCAGAAGGTGATCGGCGACACTGAACGTCAATTCGTCGACTACCTTCAGCAAGTCAAAGCGCTGAGCGAGAAGGACGAGCAGCAGCGCAAGGAGCTGGAGGACCTCCGGGGGGCCGCCTAGGAGCTGGTGGACATGGTGGATCCGCCAGAAGAAGGCGATGCAGGCCCGCGGCCCCTGCTGGAGCGACTCCACGAAGCCCCGAAGAAGGTGCTCAAGTTCCTATCCGAGGCTCCGGTCGTGTGCGTGAGCAATGCGCTCGCCTATGTCAAGTCCTTCGTGCCGAACGCACAGCTGAGCATCTTCGCGCAAGGGATGGCGGCGGACTGCACAGACGAGCGGTTCGAAGAGTACTTACTAGAGGCCCAACCTGTAGCAGAACATATTGTACATAATGTACTGCAGGATTAGGGTATACGAAACATTTAATCATTCTCGTATGTAAATGCGTCCCTCGACAACTCTACTTGTTTGCATATCTTAGCTGAATTGGGATCCAGGCATACGAGACTCAAGTAGTAGGCGCGTCCCTGGGTGCAACGACCCGAAGGGCAGCTAGAATTCGTCTAAAAGAGTAGCCACAACTCGATCGAGCGGGTCTAGACTCGTTAGGAAAGATCGCGAGCATCGTCGCGGGGTTGCCGTGCATAGGGCAAAAAAGGGGACTACCCCGAGTACGAGGCCTCGGAGTGTAGTCGAGGAGCGCTCCTTCTGTGAGCGTGCTCCGCAAGCTAGGTAAGACCCGGACAGACCGATCAAACTTGCAAGGAGCGGGTGCGGGCAGCGCCGCGAGATTGCCATTCTTTTTTGGCAAAAACGAGACTGTTCTGAGTGCAGCCACTCAGAATGTAGTCAATGTAGCTCTTTATGCGAGCCGTTCCAACGTACTAGGTGTAGGCCAGTCGAACGGATCGACTGTGTTGGAAAAAGTGCGACCGCTGTCGCGTGCGACCATCGAAGGTCGCGGCGGAACTTGATATGCCGAGGAGTTAGCCGGAGCCGAGGGCTCCGTCAGAAACGGAAGTCGAAAGGCGATGACCGTGGCCGTGGCCCCCGCGTCATGCGCGACAAGAAGTCGATTTGTATGTATATATGTTTGCACATGACACCTGCCATCGTGGAAGTAAGACGGCATGTACGACCCGAGTTATGTGGCTCACAGCCTCCAAATTGATTCGGGGAAGGAAATCTTCTGAGCCCCCGGGGAATTAGCGATCGCCGGGTCTCGACTTAAGGGTAGAACTTGCGCAGGTTTTGAACGTTCCAGGAGTTCGGGACCTCGTGACCATCGGGGAATTGTAGTCGATAAGACCCTAGCCTTGTGACCCGCTTGACGATGAATGGGCCCTCCCACCTTGAATTGAGCTTGTGGAGGCCGGACTCGTCCTGAATACGGCGCAAGACCAAATCACCGACGCTGAATGACCGCTCCCTGATGTTGCAATCATGGTGTCGCCGGATCCCCTGCAGGTACCGGGCTGACTGAACAAGGGCGGTACAGCGAGCTTCTTCCACAGAATCGAGCTCTAGCTGCCGCGCCTCGTCCGCCTCGCCTTCACTGTACATTTCGACCCTTGGAGACTTCCACATGATATCGGCTGGTAGAATAGCTTCGGATCCATACATGAGGAAAAAGGGTGTTTGTCCTGTGGCTTTGGATGGCTGAGTCCTAAGCCCCCAGACGACATGTGGCAACTCGTGCACCCATTTGCCTCCCTTCTTGCTGTTTTCATCATAAAGTCTCTTCTTGAGGCCGTCAATGATCAAGCCGTTCGCCCTTTCGACTTGTCCGTTAACCCTGGGGTGTGCAACCGAGACATATTTAACTTCAATGCAAGCATTCTCGCAGAACTCCCAGAATTGGTTCGCCTTGAAGTTTGACCCCAAGTCCGTGATGATGGAGTTGGGGAAGCCGAAGCGATGCATAATATCTGAGATGAAGTCGACGACCCGGTCTGGCGTGAGCTTGACTATTGGCTTGTACTCGATCCACTTAGTGAACTTGTCGATAGCCACCAGAACATGGGTGAAGCCGCCTGGTGCCGTCGTGAAGGGCCCGATCATGTCAAGAGTCCAACAGGCGAAAGGCCAGGATGGCGGTATGGTGATGAGGCTATGAGCTGGGACATGCGTCTGTTTGCCGAAGAATTGACAATTTTGGCACCGGCGCACGAGATCCTCCGCGTCGGTGACTGCAGTGGGCCACCAGAAGCCGACCCTGTATGCTTTCCCAACCAGCGTTCTTGAAGCCGCATGGTTGCTGCAGACGCCTTCGTGGATCTCCCGCAGTATGTCGTAACCATCTTCCTTCGTGACGCACTTCATGAGAACTCCTGACCGAGCGCCACGCCGGTAGAGCTTGCCGTTGACCAGGGCGAAGCCCTTGCTTCTTCGCAAGATGCGTACCGCTTCTGCACTCTTGGCGTCAATTCCCGCTGGTAGCCGTTGGTCTTGAATGAAGTCGATAAAGGCCGCTCGCCAGTCCTCCCCCAGCACCATAACCTCTCGATCGGGTTGTTGGGAACCCGAGTCGATGGTTACCTGCGGGGAAGGCTGGATGGATGGCTGATCGAGCTCCTGGACGAAAACCCCCGGCGGGACTTGAGAGCGCGTTGACCCCAACTTGGACAGGATATCTGCACCAACATTGTGCTCCCGTAACACATGGTGAACTTCCAAGCCGGAAAACTTGCTTTCCAGCTTGCGCACTTCCTGTACGTATGCATCCATTGTCTCCTTGTTGCAGTCCCATTCCTTATTGACCTGCTGAACAACAAGAAGAGAATCGCCATATACGAGTAGTCGCTTGATCCCTAGTGATATCGCCAAACGAAGCCCGTGAAGCAAGGCTTCATACTCGGCTTCATTATTGGATACCTTCCATAGGATCTGGAGGACGTACTTCAGTTGTTCGCCATGTGGGGAGATAAGCAAAACACCAGCGCCCCCGCCGTCGAGCTTGAGGGACCCATCAAAATACATGGTCCAGTGCTCTGGCTTGTCCACTGGGGTTGGAACTTGATTCTCCCTATATTCAGCCATGAAGTCGACTAGAGCCTGTGACTTGATTGCAGTTCGTGGCTTGAAGTTGATTGACAAAGCCCCCAGTTCCACTGCCCACTTGGATATGCGTCCCGTGGCATCTTGATTATGGAGAATATCCGCCAGCGGGAAATCCGTAATCACAGTGATCTTGTACTCATCGAAGTAATGGCGCAACTTTCTTGATGTAATTAGAATTGCGTATAAGAGCTTTTGAACAGCTGGGTACCGTACCTTTGATTCGGAGAGGACCTCGCTGACGAAGTAGACAGGCCTCTGCACTCCAAACGCATGGCCTTCTTCGCCTCGCTCGACTATAATAGCACTGCTGACAACGTGGGTTATCGCCGCGATGTAGAGTAGTAGATCCTCTTCCGGTAGCGGAGCTGTAAGGATCGGAGGCGACTGGAGGTGAATTTTCAAGTCTTGCAGAGCCCGCTCGGGCTCCTCCGTCCATTGAAACTTGTCTTGGCATTTTAGGAGCTTGAAGAAAGGTAGTCCTCTCTCCCCGAGTCAGGAGATGAACCTGTTCAGGGCCGCCATACAACCTGTTAGCTTCTGCACATCCTTGATTGTGGCTGGAGCCTCCATATCAGTAATGACAGTGATCTTTACAGGGTTGGCTTCGATGCCCCGGTTGCTGACGATGAACCCGAGCAATTTCCCTGAAGGTACTCCAAAAACGCACTTGGTGGGATTGAGTTTCCACCGATATCTGCGTAGACTGCTAAATGTTTCCTCCAAATCTACGATCAAGTTATCGGAATCCCTGGTCTTGACGACCACGTCATCCACATAGGCCTCAACATTTCGGTGCAGCTGATCCGCGAAACACATCTGGATCGCACGCTGATATGTTGCTCCTGCATTCTTCAACCCGAAGGACATTGTTTTGTAGGCGTAAGTCCCGTACGGCGTGATGAATGCAGTCTTAATTTGGTCCTCCTCCTTGAGTGCAATCTGATGATACCCTGAGTAACAATCAAGAAAACAAAGAAGGACACATCCAGCCGTTGAATCGACGACTTGGTCAATGCGCGGCAGCCCAAAATGATCTTTTGGGCAATGCTTGTTGAGATCGGTGTAGTCGACACACATTCTCCATTCATTGTTCTTTTTCTTTACAAGGACGGGATTCGCTACCCACTCTTGATGGATTACTTCTTTAATGAATCCAGCCGCGAGAAGTTTAGCGATTTCCCGTTTAATGGCCTCACGCTTGTCGTGGGCAAACCTCCGCAAGCGTTGCTTCTTAGGCGTGGCCTTCGGGTGTACATTCAAAGCATGCTCGATCAACTCCCTGGGCACCCCTGGCATATCCGCTGGTTTCCATGCGAATATGTCTCGGTTAGCCCGAAGAAAGCTGACGAGCGTGAGTTCCTATTTGTCACCCAAGCCCGCACCGATGATGGCGGTCTTGGATGAATCTCCCTCCTGGAGCTGGATCGTCTTGAGGGCCACATCATCAGTCGACTGGATGCTCGACTTGTTGGCCTTCTTGGAAGGAATCTCCAGCCCGGTCTGGGAGAGCTGCTGCGCGGCCGCGAGTACTTCTCCCGAAGCATCTGGCACGCGAGTAGTCGAAGCGTACTAGATCGCCTCCTGATTGCAGTCGTACGACTTCTTCAAGTCGCCACGGAGGGTGAGCACTCCACCGAGTCCTGGCATCTTAAGAAGCAGGTAGACATAATGCGGCACTGCCATGAACTTGGCAAGCGCCGGACGACCCAGTATTGCATGGTAAGAAGAATCAAAAGTAGCCACCTCGAACTTGATGAATTCAGTACGATAATTCTCCCGCGTGCCGAAGGTGACTGGGAGGACCACCGTACCCAGCGGGTGCGCTGCATTACCTGGGACGATGCCGTAGAAGGGAGACTTGCTGGGAACCAGCATCTCCTTGAAATCCAGGCCCATCTTCTTCAAAGTGTTGACGAAGATGAGATTGAGCCCGCTCCCGCCATCGATGAGGACCTTGGTAAGCTTGACCTCCGCCACCACAGGGTCCAGGACCAAGGGGAACTTGCCAGGCTCGGAAAAGCTCGTCCACTGGTCATCACGAGAGAATGAGATGGGGACCTCCGACCAACGGAGTGGTCGTGGTACCGCCGGCTCGATGGACAAAATCTCTCGGAGGAGCAGCTTCTGATCCCGCCTGGAACAGAAATCCTCGTCCCCCCGAAGATGACGTTGACCACCTTGGACGCATCCTGAAATTTCGGGTTGCGCCCGTGATCCTCTTGATCATCGTCCTCGGGTTCTTTGTCGGCAGGCTTCTTATTCTTCTTGCCACCACCAGAGTTGCTGAACGTCCTCCGAAGGTGGTAGCAGTCGATGGCGGCGTGGCTGGCGCCCGGGTGCCACGGGCACTTCTTCTGCAGTAGCTTCTCGAACTCCTCCTGAGTTGTCGACTTCTTGCCCCGCGAAGGATGATCGATAGCCGCGATGACATCATCTGGCTTTCGTTTCTGGGGTGGCCCGGAAAAGTCCCGCTGGCCTTTGTCGCTGCGGTTGTCATTTGGGCGCCGCAGACTGCTATCGTGGCGCCGCGGGAACCGCTCCCGCATCTTCTCCTCCTGCTCGGACCAATCATGCATCATATCACGAAGGCCCGCAACAGTTTTCGGCCTGTTCCGCCCGAAGTCTCTGTATATGCTCGGGTCGGTGATGCCGTTGTAGAAACAGTCGATGATGTCCTCCTCTGAGATGTTCGCGATGGTGGCGCGGACGTCGAAGAAGCGACGCGTGTAGGACCGCAGGAGCTCGTTGCGTTCTTGCTTGCACTGGGCAAGATCATGTCGAGTACCTGCACGAGCAATTGCTCCCTGGAAATTGTCGATGAAGACCTTCTTAAGTTGTTCCCAGGAGTCGATGGAGTTGCTGCCAAGGCTCTCCAGCCAAGTGAGCGGCGCAGGATCCAAAGCCATCGGGAAGTAGACGACTTTGGTAACGTTAGAGCCCCCTGCTACCTCGATAGCCATGGAGTAACAACGGAGCCACTGCTGAGGAGCTTGCTTGCCGTCGTACTTGGTGATGCCAATGGGTTTGAAACCCTCTGGGTACTTGTAGCTGCTGAAACATGCAGAGAAAGCAGGAAATCGATCACTACAGTCAGTACCTTCATTTTCGACTTCTTCGCGGGTCCTGCGCCTGGAAGAAATCACGGTCCGCGCATCGCGGCCTTCATTGATGTGCTGGCGCAAATCCTCCGGAGGAAGTCGATAATTGGCTTGTCGTGGCTGACCCCCTTGCGGTGGCTGCTGCCTCCCGCCAGGGGTCTGGCTCCCGCGAGCGTTGTCGTTGCTGGGCTGGTGTCGAGGACGGCCGCCAGCCGTTCGGCTGTGAGCCTGGCTCCGGCTCTCACCCATGCGCTCCTCCCTGATGGTGGGCGCCGGGTTGTGCTGATCCAACTGGATCCAGGCCCTCTGTGCATAAAGGAGCGCTTGACGCACCTCCGGATCATGGCTGCGCTCGAGGATGGCCGTTACCCTGGCGATGTTGGCCACCGGAGTCCGGAAACCCCGCTCGCTTACGGCGGCAAACTCAGGGTCGAGCTCGCGATGCATGGATCGCCTTCGCTCGTTGGCCCTCCTCCGCCGGATCGCGCGGGCCCTGTTCCTGGCCCTCCGCTCTTCGCGATCGGCGTCGTTCTCGTCAATGGCGTCGGCTGTGATCTCATCCTCAGAGATCGCTTCAAAGTTGATGATGAGGAGGTCCTCATCGCCCTCGCCTTCTTCGGCCATCAGCACCTGGCGGGCATGAGAGCTTTCGTCGACTAGTTCAGTCGACCCCTCCGCCGCGGTGGCCAAAGGCCTGCCCTCTTGAAAAGGCAAGGGCTCAAGGTGGACCACGAGTCGACCCTCTGCCTCAAGTAGATTGGGCCCCGGCATGCCCCTCCAGTGCACCACGTGCCCCTCCGATAGAGAGGTGACCACCAAATCACCGGTACCGGAACAACCCGAAGCCCCCCGACACGCGGTGGCTTCAAGCTTTCCGACCTGGAGTAGCAAGTCTAGGTCCTCCGCTAACATGGAGAGGGACCCAGAAGCGTTGGCCTCCTGAAGGTCAGTGGCCGATTCGCACAAGCCGAGTTGAGATCGGTCATGCAGATCCCTAGATTGGAACGCGTCCAAACCAGGGGGAATTGCCGCAACACCAGAAGAAGTCGAGGCTGGAGTGGACTCCATCTCGATTTGTGCTACGGAAGTGTGGAGCGACAAGTTGTCGAGCCCGTCGACGAACTTGTCGAGGTCGCTGCGGAGATCCGCAACGGGGGTTTTTGGCTTCATGTCGACGAGGAATCACCGGAAACTGCCCGCACCATCTGCGACGCAGACCCATGAACCAAAAACGAATGTCGTGCCCTGAGAGGGAACTGACCTGATGAATTTGAACGATGCCATCGAGCTCGCCGATGGATCTTCGACGCGCTCCCCTACCTGGCGCGCCAGCTGTTGGTGTTTAACCGGCTGCCCACCGAGGGATATGCCCAAGGTGGTAAGTTTTGGGTGAGGAGACGCCGAGATCAGGAACTCGAAGGTGCAAGGAACACAAGACTTAGACAGGTTCGGGCCGCACGGAGCGTAACACCCTACGTCCTGTATGGTTTGTATTGCCTTTGATGTAGAATGACCTAATGATCTTTCGTTTTGAGGGGGGTCCCTGACCTCCCTTATATATCCGAGAGGTCAGAGTTACAAAGATGCTAACCAACCCCCTCCGAGGGATCACACCAGAACTGATCTTGAGTAGATCCTCTCCGTGTTGGTTAGCTCTATCTCCTATTTAAACGGGATAAACAAGAGATAAACAAAATGAATAAGAGATAAGACGGGCTTAATCTCTTAAACTTCGTAACGTGCCCAGTCCGGTGGCCCCAGGTCTGACAGGTTCCCCTGAAAAAAAAGAAAAAAAAGAAAAAAGTATCAGTGTTAAAAAAAAGAAAAAAAGAAGAAGCAAGGGGCTAATTCATTGCGTTTGTTTTTCCCTTCTGTTCGGAGTGGTGCTTTGTGACTTCCTTTGTGTCCAGGCTCGTGTCTCTAGCACGGTCTAGACTAGGACCAGCACAGTACCACCGTTGAACGATTATTCAGCTTGCTTTTGTGAGTAACGTGGTGCTAGTACTTCCTTATTCCAGCCCACCTACAGCTCCACATATCCGACTACAGCTCCACAGGTCTTGTTGCTGCAGCGCTGATACACTTCATTCCACGGTTGCGGACTTGTTGGTTGCCGTCTCCTCCTAGCAGCAAGGTAAGAATTGGTAAGAGCTTGTGCAACAGGTTGAGAGTGAGCGCCTTGCAGTAGCTACACCCTATTAGTTGTAGGGATTTTACTACTTCACTTGTTTTTCTTGTTGTCCTTGTGTTTCTCACCATGGCAGGCTCCGAGGAGGAGGATCATAGCTTGCATCAGTCTCCACATACTAGGGGCATCATACAACATTTTGAAAGGCAAGTGCAGCGGCACACAGAGGGACTTGATAATGATATGCAGGTGACGAATGACAAGATTGGACAATTGGAGGCTACACAAATTGCCACCAACACCAAGCTTACGGGCCTGGAGACAGCGGTTGGCAATATTGACAAGAGTCTCGCTGCTCTTTTGCGGTGTTTTGATGAGCTCCATGCGAAGACCAACGAACAGCGTGATGATTGGGCGGATGAATATATTGCTGATACTGAACAGGATGAACAAGACGCTCGCCATCGCCGCCAGCTACGCACTAATCGTAGAGGTATGGGTGGTTTTCGCCGCCGTGAGGTACGCAACAATGATGATGCTTTTAGCAAGATTAAATTTAAGATACCTCCTTTTGATGGTACATATGACCCTGATGCATACATTACTTGGGAAATTGCTGTTGATCAAAAGTTTGCATGCCATGATTTTTCTGAGAATACGCGTGTTAGGGCTGCTACTAGTGAGTTCACTAATTTTGCTTCTGTTTGGTGGATAGAACATGGCAAGAAAAATGCTGATGACATGCCACAAACTTGGGATGCTTTGAAACGGGTCATGCAGGCTAGATTCGTTCCTTCTTACTATGCACGTGATCTGTTACATATGTTACAACAATTGAGGCAAGGCACTAGAAGCGTAGAAGCATATTATCAGGAATTGCAAATGGGTATGCTACGTTGTAATTTAGTGGAGGGTGAGGAACCTGCTATGGCTAGATTTTTGGGCGGGTTAAATAGAGAAATTCAGGATATTCTTGCGTATAAAGATTATACTAACGTAACCCGTTTGTTCCATCTTGCTTGTAAAGCTGAAAGGGAGGTACAGGGACGACGTGCTAGTGCTAGGTCTAATATTTCTGTAGGTAAATCTACATCATGGCAGCCACGCACGACTACTTCTATGGGCGGACGTGCACCTGTACCAGCTCCTTCACCGAGTTGTACAGCAGCATCTTCTCCATCCAGCGACAAGCCACGTGCTCCTCCCACCACTTTAGCAACCAAGACTGTCCAGAAGCCAGCCGCTAGTGCTTCCTCGGTTGCATCCACGGGTAGAACAAGGGATGTCCAGTGTCATCGGTGCAAGGGTTTTGGGCATGTGCAGCGTGACTGTCCTACCAAGCGTGTTTTGGTGGTCAAAGATGATGGTGCGTATTCCTCTGCTAGTGATTTTGATGATGATACACTTGCTTTGTTTGCTGCTGACCATGCAGGTAATGAGGGACCACCAGACGAACATATTGATGCAGGGGCAGCCGAACACTCCGAGAGTCTCATTGTGCAGCGTGTGCTTAGTGCACAAATGGAGAAGGCGGAGCAAAATCAGCGACACACGCTGTTCCAAAGTAAGTGTGTCATTAAAGAGCGTTCTTGTCATATGATTATTGATGGAGGTAGCTGCAACAATTTGGCTAGCAGCGAACTGGTGGAGAAGCTTGTACTCAGCACCAAACCACACCCACACCTGTATCACATTCAATGGCTAAACAACAGTGGTAAGGCTAAGGTAATGAGGCTGGTGCGCATTAATTTTGCAATCGGGTCATATCATGATGTTGTTGAGTGCGATGTTGTGCCTATGCAAGCTTGCCATATTCTGCTCGGTAGGCCTTGGCAATTTGATACGGATTGTGCGCATTATGGTAGATCAAATCAGTTTTCGCTCTTGCACCATGATAAGAAAATTGTGTTGCTTCCTATGTCTCCTGAAGCTATTGTGCGTGATGATACTACTAGAGCTGCCAAAGCTAAAAGTGAGACCAATAAAATTGTCAAGTTGGTTGCTAATAAGCAAGATGAGATACGCTTGAAAGGGACTTGCTTGCTTGCTACTAAATCTGATATTAATTATTTGATTGCTACGAGAGATTGAGCACCAAATTGATCTGATTCCAGGAGCATCGCTGCCCAACCGTGCACCGTACAGGACCAATCCGGAAGAAACGAAAGAGATTCAGCGACAAGTGCAAGAACTACTTGACAAAGGTTATGTACGTGAGTCCCTTAGTCCTTGTGCTGTTCTGGTTATTTTAGTTCCCAAGAAAGATGGAACGTGGCGTATGTGTGTCGATTGTAGAGCTATTAACAATATCACAATTCGATATCGACATCCTATTCCACGTTTGGATGATATGCTTGATGAATTGAGTGGTGCTATTGTGTTTACTAAAGTTGATTTGCGTAGTGGGTACCACTAGATTCGCATGAAATTGGGAGATGAATGGAAAACTGCTTTCAAAACTAAGTTCGGGTTATATGAGTGGTTAGTCATGCCTTTTGGGTTAACTAATGCACCTAGTACCTTCATGCGATTAATGAACGAGGTTCTGCGTGCTTTCATTGGCAAATTTGTTGTGGTCTACTTTGATGATATAATTATTTACAGCAAATCCATGGAGGCACATCTTGATCATTTACGTGCTGTTTTTACTGCTTTACGTGATGCACGTTTATTTGGAAACCTTGAGAAGTGCGTCTTTTGCACAGATCGAGTATCTTTTCTTAGCTATGTTGTCACTCCACAAGGAATTGAAGTTGATCAAGCCAAGGTGGAAGCTATTCAGGGATGGCTTGTACCTAAGACCATCACACAGGTGCGGAGTTTTCTACGACTTGCTGGGTTTTATCATCGCTTCGTGAAGGATTTCAGCACCATTGCGGCACCGTTGAATGCACTTACGAAGAAGGGGGTGCCTTTTTCTTGGGGCACCACACAAGAGAATGCGTTCACCATGTTGAAAGATAAGTTGACACATGCACCTCTCCTCCAACATCCTGATTTTAATAAGACCTTTGAGCTTGAATGTGATGCTAGTGGAATTGGTTTGGGTGGTGTTTTGTTACAAGATGGTAAACCTGTTGCATATTTTAGTGAGAAATTGAGCGGACCTATTCTGAATTATTCTACTTATGACAAGGAATTGTATGCTCTTGTGCGCATATTAGAAACATGGCAGCATTATTTGTGGCCCAAAGAGTTTGTTATCCATTCTGATCATGAATCTTTGAAACATATTCGTAGTTAAGGAAAACTGAACCGTAGACATGCTAAGTGGGTTGAATTTATTGAATCTTTTCCTTATGTCATCAAACACAAGAAAGGGAAAGAGAACGTCATTGCTGATGCTTTGTCTAGGCGATATACTTTGTTGACACAACTTGATTGCAAGATTTTTGGTTTGGACACAACTAAAACACAATATGTGGATGATGCTGATTTTAAGGATGTTTTGCTGCATTGTAAGGATGGAAAAGCATGGAACAAATTCATCGTCAATGATGGGTTTGTGTTTCGAGCTAACAAGCTATGCATTCCAGCTAGCTCCGTTCGTTTGTTGTTGTTACAGGAAGCGCATGGAGGTGGCTTGATGGGGCATTTTGGAGCAAAGAAGACAGAGGATGTACTTGCTGGTCATTTCTTTTGGCCAAAAATGAGAAGAGATGTGGAGCGACTTGTTGCACGCTGCACTACATGTCAAAAAGCTAAGTCACGTTTAAATCCGCATGGTTTGTATATGCCTTTACCGGTTCCTAGTGCTCCTTGGGAGGATATTTCTATGGATTTCGTGTTGGGATTGCCTAGAACTAGGAAGGGATGTGATAGCGTTTTTGTGGTTGTGGATAGATTTTCCAAGATGGCACACTTTATTCCATGTCATAAAACTGATGTTGCTACACATGTTGCTGATTTGTTCTTTCAAGAAATTGTTCGTTTGCATGGTGTGCCAAACACAATTGTTTCTGATCGTGATGCCAAATTTCTTAGCCACTTTTGGAGAACTTTATGGGCACAATTGGGAACTAAGCTTCTATTTTCTACCACTTGTTATCCCTGAACTGATGGTCAAACTGAAGTTGTTAATCGAACCTTGTCTACCATGTTAAGGGCTGTTTTAAAGAAGAATATTAAGTTGTGGGAAGAATGTTTGCCTCATGTTGAGTTAGCTTATAATCGTTCCATGCATTCTACTACAAAGATGTGCCCTTTTGAGATTGTTTATGGCTTGATTCCTCATGCTCCTATTGATTTAATGCCTTTGCCCACTTCTGAAAAATTGAACTTTGATGCTAAGCAACATGCTGAACTGATGTTAAAACTGCATGAAACAACTAAAAAAACATCGAGCGCATGAATTCTAAGTATAAGCTTGCTGGTGATAAAGGTAGAAAACAATTGATTTTTGAACCTGGTGAATTAGTTTGGTTGCACTTGAGAAAGGATAGGTTTTCTGCTTTGAGAAAATCTAAATTGATGCCTCGGGCTGATGGACTGTTTAAAGTGCTAAAACGAATTAATGATTATGCATATAAGCTAGACCTGCCTGTGGATTTTGGGGTTAGTCCCACATTTAACATTGCAGATTTGAAGCCATATTTGGGAGAGGACGATGAGCTTGAGTCGAGGATGACTCAAATGCAAAAAGGGGAGGATGATGAGGACATCGCCACTAACGATACATCAACACCTACACCAGTATCTACTTCAACAACACCTCTTGGTCCTATTACTCGCGCTTGTGCTCGTCGGCTTACCCATCAAGTAAGTTCACTCTTAAGCTCAGGTTCATCATATTTAGAGAATGGAAACACGTGCACACTTATTTTACTCAGGAACAATGGATTGGATCAAAAGGGAAGAGGCATCGCGCAGGCTGGATTCGGACTGCAGGACAGACATGACTTGTGACGGCCGCCACGACTTCATCCGGACTCCGTTTTGGTCGGTCGTGTACTTTTTGGAAAGCTTATCAAATCTACTTTCCAACGGATCTAGAATCACCTCTATATCTGTTCGGAGTCAACCACAATCCTAGATTTACTACAGAATCCTTTTCAGCCACGGTGCTGTGTCACCCTAATTTGGCCCAACGGGCCGTGTATCATGTTGAGTCCAAGACGGATGCGTCCTAGGGTTGGAACATGACCCCAGCACCCTTGTGGTCGTTCTCCCACTTCTTTATAACCTTTAGCCACCGTCAAGAACACTCAGATTTTGTTAGATGCAAGTTTAGCTTTTGCTACTTCCTTGTAGACGCACGTGTTGATCCAGCCGCCCGTCCACTTGTTTTCGGAACCCCATCAATATTGAGATTCAGTTTGAGACCTTCAATTACATCTCGTAATTTCAGTACTTATTCTACTTATTCTTGCTAGTTCTTCGATTGCTTGCAGGACGAGTGCCCTAGTGGCCGGGTGTCGCGCTCCACAAGATCGCGGCAACCAAAGGAGGTGGTGTATCGGTTGCTAAGGCGCAACATCCTTGGAAGGCTGTAGTCAGGCCGTGAACGTCGTCTCCTCCATCAATCGAGTTATTCCACGCCTCTCATCGAAAGATCAGGAACAAACTCTAACGGGTTTACATCAAAAATGATCCCATTTATGGGTATCAGTGTCCGCATGATAACCGGCGTACTGACACAGGTGATTGAAAACCTGTGCATACTGCATGACATTGCGGGTTCCCTGGGTCAAAGTTAGGAATTCATTGAGTTTTCACTCAATGAGTCCTTCTGGAATATGATGTGCTCTGAAAGCGGTCTGAAATTCGTCCCATGTGATAACATGACCAGCCGGTTGCATGGCATAGTAATGGTCCCACCATATGCGGGCAGTGCCACGAAGTTGTTGAGCTGCGAAGAGTGCTTTGTTCGCGTCTGAGCATGGTGCGGACAACAATGCGAACTTGGACTCTATAGTGCGGAGCCATGCGTCAGCATCGAGGGGCTTGTCTACTTTATGGAACAGTGGGGGCTGGGTACTGAGAAAGTCTTGGAAACCAGCCGATGGATGTTCACCACGGCCTCAGGACGGGTGTTGAAACTGGTTCATCTGGGCTTGTACTAGCTGGTTAAGGAGTTCTATCTGCCGTGCCATGACTTCCGCTAGATTTGGCGGTGCTGGTGGCGGTTGTTGGGAACCGCTAGCTTGGTCTAGCTGGAAACCTTCCGGGGTTCCACGTGTAGCTCCAACCATCTGAAACAAAGGAGATGTCCATAATTAACAGCATATTCTTGCTCCCATTTTCAGAAGATATACTGCCGTTAAACAGATATGTAAGTCACATATTCTGTTTAACCAACTCTTTCAAAGGCAAGGATATTGGAACAAGACAACGGAACACAAGGCTTAGATTATAAGGCAGACACTGGTTGTCCTTAACATATTACATTAAGGTAGTCCGATTGCTACGGGTCAAGCCATACATACACATGCCACATATATTACAGCAAGTGGCCCTAGGTCTAGGTAGACTACTCACTACCTATGTCACAACATTCTACACTAGTTACATTGGAAAGATCGACGATTTGAATTGCCTAGAAATCATCTAGATCGCCTACGCAGGACTGGCTGCCGAAAGAGGAGTGATCTGGCTGAGGATTAGGCTCTGGGTTTCCGTACTTGGAGTCGAGATCAGAAATTCCTTCAATTTCCTCTGGTTCTTCTTCTTTGCCTTCAGGTGCTACAGGTACAGCAGGAGGTGCTGGCTGCTGCTGAAGTTCATCGATGTGAGCAAGGGTGTCATCAACCTCAAGGATAAGGTCGTGGACTTGCTCCTGGAGGAACTCGATAATCGTGTTACGTTGAGTGATTATTGCATCACTCTCATTGATTTGATCCTCCCGGTGGACAATGGTCTCGTTTTGCTCTGTAATAATTTCCTCCTTCTCTGTGACCAATGCTTGTAGCTCTTCTATCTGAAGGACCTGTCGATCAGCATTTCTATAATGACCTTGAGCTATACCGGTCAACAGACTCATAACGTGGCGCAGCACAATCTGATAGTGGTGTTGGGCATTCATGAACCTGATGGTGCCATGAAGCGTCTCTTCGGCTAAATCTCCCAGCTTGTGGTCATAATGAGCTATCTGGAAATTCCACTCGAGATCATTGGAATCTATTGTAGGAAAAAGGCTGATAGGATGCCCGGCAACTTCCATGGGATGCTAGCTGTAGAAAGTGTGGATGGCCTCAAGAGCTGTGGTCTCAATGGTGTCGACGAGACGATAGCCAACCACATCGACCTCGATGGGCTGCCAGTGAGAACAACAAGGATGCTAAGGAATGGTCATCTTAACTCGGCACCGAGGAACACCCTCCTCCCTATACTCCACTCCATCATACTGTGGGGGCTCGATATAGAAGAATAGCCTAAGTGACTCCCATAAGAGACGGGGAAAACCCTCCCAGTGCAAGGCATTAGTATGGAGATGCCCTGCATGATCCCAAAAGACGTTTGAAGGAGCCACCATCTGAAGCAAGAATTCAAATGGTGAGATTTTGAAGGATACGAAACTTAACTAAGGCTATCACAAGAATCATATTGAAACCACACTAGAGATAGACAACACTCTATACGTCCTGTCGGTGTTTAACCGGCTGCCCACCGAGGGATATACCCAAGGTGGTAAGTTTTGGGTGAGGAGATGCCGAGATCAAGAACTCGAAGGTGCAAGGAACACAAGACTTAGACAGGTTCGGGCCGCACAGAGCGTAACACCCTACGTCCTGTACGATGGTTTGTATTCCCTTTGGTGTAGAATGACCTAATGGTCTTCTGTTTTGAGAGGGGTCCCTGACCTCCCTTATATATCCGAGAGGCCAGAGTTACAAAGATGCTAACCAACCTCCGCTGAGGAATCATACCAGAACATATCTCAGGTAGATCCCCTCCGTGTTGGTTAGCTCTATCTCCTATTTAAATGGGATAAACAAGAGATAAACAAAATGAATAAGAGATAAGACGGACTTAATCTCTTAGACCTCTTTAAACTATGTTATGTGCCCAGCCCGGTGGCCCTGGGTCTGACAAGCCCCCGAGCTCTTCGTAGCTGTCTACTGCAGGCTTATCGAGTACTTTCAAAGCAGTCTTCGACTTCTTCTGGAACTTCATCTTGAAGCCCTTCTTCGAGTACTTGCTTGGCTGCATCGAAGCTATGAGGTGCTCATGCCTCGAATTTTTGTTATGGTGTGCGATTTAAAAATCGCACTCCATATGGAGTAGCCCCCGAGCCTTAGGTTGAATCGAAGAATCAGGCTGAGGGTCCCATTTGTCTGTAATCCTGCTTATCCTTCAAAAAATTTGAAAAATAAGTAGTCAACGTCACGTATCCCGCAGCCCCCGAGCCTTGAATCCAAATCCCACAAACGCCACGTATCCCGGCTCAAGTGCGTTATTGATCGCCGTACAACTGCAATCAGCTTAACGCACTTCAAACGGAACAATCCTTTGGTCTGTCGGGTCTCCGCCCGATACAACCACGGTTCAGCAGAATCGAAGCAGGTTTACCTCGCACGAAGGCGAGTTCACATCACAGAATAGCTCATCAACTTTTTAATTTATAACCATACATACATTATTACAAACCGAGTTCAAAGATAAGTAAATTTATACAAACCATGTTCAAACTGACAAGCGTAACAGCTTGTCTAAACTCACAGCGGAAGAAAAAGTTTTACACGACTACACACGTCGCGAAGGCGAACACCAAGCTTAGCCCAGGGCCTGGTGTCACTCCGGAGGGTCAGTGCCGGCCGGGGATGGGTCCCACTCCACGGACCAGCCAAAAGGAACGGACGTTGGCCACACAAGGTTGTCCGTGGGATTTTCGAAGGTCATACCTGAAACAGATATTGGCAAGGCTGAGTATTCTAATACTCAGCAAGGCTTACCCGGGTTTGGGGTATACTTTAGCCCGTAACTAGACTCATGAAGGTACTATATGGGGCTCTGAGTTTATTTTCAGCTGAAAAGCAACAAAGAGTATAAACTATTTTCAAGTTTTAGCTTTCAGATTCTAGTTTGATTAGCCATTCTAGGTAAGCACCTATACTAAACAAGCAAGGTATAGCTTATCATCCATCAAGATTATTCCATCAACAATTATACTTTTTACTCGATGTGGCAGAAGGGATAAGCAGTCTCAATCCTCGTGAGAGGCGGACGATTCGAATCGAATTTAACCTTGCAAGGTGAACCTAGCACACACGCTCGGAAGATCCAACGACCAATCCCGAGCAACCGTTTGCCTTTCATTCCGGGTCGTGGATCAGGTCCACCACAAGCGACTGCAGGACCATACGCACTACCAAAGTGCAGGACGTACGTCTGTAGCGCGACTACAAAACCCGTACTCCTGGTTGCCATTGCAACACGTATTCCCACACGTCGGTGCGTGTGAACATAACATAAAGATCGAGTGGTGGGAGGTATGTCCACTTGCCGGGCCGATTGGTTACTAGGCTTACCGCTTACCATATTTCGCGGCATGTGACTAGTACTTTCAAAAACTTAGCCACCACTACCACACATTTCGACCTTAAAACTTTTATCAAAACAGACAGGGTAAACTTCCAGGTCATGACACAACACATGACCCTGTCCGTCATCCTTATCGTGGTTGCAGAATAGTAAACAGGCAACTCCTATATCGAGCGAGTGACAGGAAATCACCCAACTTCTACCGGCCTTATTAGCGGAGCATCTATCCTATAAGGACTCAGGAGCATTACATTGGATTCCTAATATTTATGCATCTAGGGTTTCATCACAACTCCTAGACTTAATGCATAAGTATAGATAAATAGATATAGATTGCAGTGTAAATAAAGTAGTAGGATATGTCCGAGGCTTGCCTTCTTGAGTGGGGTTAGGGGCAGGAGTGTCAGAGGTTTCCGAACTGGGGTTCGGGGCTTCAGTTAGTCCCTCGACGACTTGCACTGGATCTTCTGGAAAGCCTTGGTCTTGTCCTAAGACCAATTCGTAGTCCCCGTCGTCGAGTGTCGTTGATTCTATATGAGATGCAATAAATTAAATAAGGTGAAATTTAAATTTAAAATTTCACATTTCAAATATTGTAACTCATCCAATTAACACACAAGAATTGATAAAATAAAGAGGTTTAGGTTTGAAACACTATTTATAAAAGAATCACAAAGATATGGTGGAGTTTGTTGCAAATAATAATTAAAACATTTAAATTAAATTTGAAATGAACCAAAATTTAAATTCAAAATTTTTAAATAAAAGATCATAGTTTTTAGAAATTTGATTGTATACATTAGAGAATGACAATAGAGTTCAATTAGAAAAGGTTATACAATAGGTTTAGTTAATATTTCAAATTTGAAAGTTCAAATTAAAGAAGTTAAGTTTAAATCAAATTTGAGTTTGAAACTTGCACAAAGTTACCTAGGGCTTATAGAACATTCATGCTAAACTTTATAAACAACAGAGCATGAAATGACAAGGTTAAGTATATATTACCCCTTAATCTTAGATTTAAAATAAAGGCAAAAGTATTTTGTTTCAAACTAAACTCTATTAACAAAAGTCATAGAGTTCGAAATCTAGTTTCTAACAAAACTAGTTTTGCCATTTTTGGATTTTTTTGTGAATTACTACGATTTTAGCAAGGCAGAACATGCACTCACATGAAATAACAAACACCCTTGCACACAGGTCCTTAACACTACTATTCCCCTGAGTCTTACAGTTTGCAAATAGCCCCCTGGGCTTTTGCTCCTTCTAACCCGAGCTCCCTGCCGGTCCAACACAGAGGTGGCGAGGTTTGACCGGCGTGCACGGTCGACGGCGATCACCGGCGGTGGAATCAAAGGGGAGGGGAAGCATCAACGACCCTTCACGCACCTGAGGACACTTGGAATTGGAGTAGGGGCGACTGGCAGTGGCAGCTCGGCGGAGGCAGGCGGCCGGCGACGAAGATGAACGGCGGGTGTAATGGTCCAGTGGTCGGAGGCGGTGTGGAATAGGTCGGGAAGTTTCACTGGAGCACAGAGAAGCCGGCCGTAGGGTCTTAAGGGCGCGAGGGTGACCGAGATGGCCGGCCCACGGCGGGCAGGGGGCGGTGGCGGGCGGCGCTGGTCGAGGTGGTTCCTCGGCCGGAATCGAGAGGCGGCCGGGGGCTGGGAAGCACCGGCAAGCACCGGGGAAGCCTCTGGAGGGCTCAGTTTGGGTGGTGGTGGCTTGGATGTGGCGGCCCACGGTGACCCAAAGCTCACCGGAGAGATGGGTTGGGCGGCGGAGGTGGGAGGGGCTCGGAGCAAGCTGGGCAAGCAAACTATCGGGGCAAATGAAACGAGGGGGAGCTACTGGTGCTATTGAGCCGAAGAGAGGGGGAAGAATAGGCATGCTTGCGTGAGTATTGCGGCGGCGGCAGGAACTCCGGCGTGCGGTGCTGGCAGCCAGTGGAGGACGTGGCGCTCGGGTGGAACACCAGCAGAAGGGGCTAGAGCGGTGAGAGGATGGGGAAGCAACACGTGGCAAGGGAGGCACAGGAGGTGGCCGGCGGCGGCCAGAATCAAAGTACTGCGCCGGCGGCAGGGGAAACCAGAAACAGAGCAGGGGAGCAGTGGCGCCAGGAGGAAGAAGGGGAAGGAACTGAACTGAGGACTGATTTGCAATTTCAGAGAAAAGCAGGGACCTCACTGAAAAGGACTTGCAACCTTTAAACCAGTGCTCAAATGAAGATGGTCCAAAAAGCAAAAGTGCATGGTTTTTCAAACTCTACAACTTCTCTTTAAGGTTCATCTGCAGTTGAGCAACAGTTTTGAAGATATTATAGACTTGGTAATATTTTCACATTTTATGTAAATCCCATGGGTAAAATTACTTTTACATATATACCCAAGGGTAATTTCACATATTTTTGCAATTTAACCACAGATATCACTTTTTGCAAAACAACCCTCTTACTTTTAACTTTTCCCTCTATTTCCACCCATTTTGCAATAAAGGACCTCTAGTTAAAATTAATTACATAACTATCACTTTTTTTTCAAAACCTTGCACATATTAGGCACACCTTTTGCTAAACTTTGCACATAAAAACACATCAAGACTTTAGGGTGTGACCATGCTAATTACCTGAGTGTCACAGGATCGAGCTTGCTAGGAGCAGGTGCGGGCGTTGCCGCGGGTTTGCCATTCTTTTGGCAGAAACAAGACTGTTCTGAGTGCAGCCACTCAGGATGTAGTCGAGATAGCTCTTTATGCGAGCCTTTCCAGCGTACTGGGTGTAAGCCAGTCGAACGGATCGACTGTGTTGGAAAAAATGCGACTGCTGTCGTGTGCGACCATCCAAGGTCGCGGCGGAACTCGATATGTAGAGGAGTTAGCCGGAGCTGAGGGTTCCGTCAGGAACGGAAGTCAAAAGGAGATGATCGTGGCCGTAGCCCCCGCATCATTCACGACGAGAAGTCGATTTACATATATGTGTTTGCGCGTGACCATGGCCGCCGTGTAAGTAAAAAGGAATGTACGAACCGAGTCATGTGGCTCCTAGCCTCCAAATTGATTCGGGGAAAAGAGATCTTCTGAGCCCCCGGGGATTCAGCGATCACCGGGCCTCGACTTAAGGGTAGAACTTGCGCAGGTTCTGAACGTTCCAGGAGTTCGGGACATCCTGACCCTTAGGAAATTGTAGTCGATAAGACCCTGGCCTTGTGACCTGCTTGACGATGAACGGGCCCTCCCACCTTGAGTTGAGCTTGTGTAAGCCAGATTCATCCTGAATACGATGCAAGACCAATTCGCCAACATTGAATGACCGCTCCCTGACGTTGCGATCATGATATCGCCGGATCCCCTGCAGGTACCGAGCTGACTGGACAAGAGCGGTGCAACGAGCTTCTTCCATAGAATCGAGCTCTAACTGCCGCGCCTCATCCGCCTCGCCTTCATTGTACATTTCGACCCTTGGAGACTTCCACATGATATCGGCTGGTAGAATAGCTTCAGATCCATATACAAGGAAAAAAGGTGTTTGACCTGTGGCTTTGGACGGCTGAGTCCGAAGCCCCCAGATGACGTGTGGTAGCTCATGCACCCATTTGCCTCCCTTCTTGCTGTTTTCGTCATAAAGTCTCTTCTTGAGGCCGTCAATGATCAAGCCGTTCGCCCTTTCGACTTGTCCATTGGCCCTTGGGTGTGCAACCGAGACATATTTAACTTCGATGCAAGCATTCTCGCAGAACTCGCAGAACTGGTTTGCCATGAAGTTTGATCCCAAGTCCGTGATGATGGTGTTGGGGAAGCCGAAATGATGCAAAATATCTGAGATGAAGTCGACGACCCGATCTGGCGTGAGCTTGGCTATCGGCTTGTACTCGATCCACTTAGTGAACTTGTCGATGGCCACCAGAACATGGGTAAAACCGCCTGGCGCCGTCATGAAGGGCCCAATCATGTCCAGACTCCAACAAGCAAAGGGCCAAGATGGCGGTATAGTGATGAGGCTATGAGCTGGAACATGAGTCTGTTTGCCGAAGAATTAACAATTTTGGCACCTGCGGACGAGATCTTCCGCGTCGGTCACTGCAGTGGGCCACCAGAAACCGGCCCTGTATGCTTTCCCCACCAGCGTTCTTGAAGCCGCATGGTTTCCGCAGACGCCCTCGTGGATCTCCCGCAGTATGTCGTAACCATCTTCCGTTGCGACGCACTTCATGAGAACTCCTGACCGAGCGCCGCGCCGATAGAGCTTGCCGTCGACCTGGACGAAGCCCTTGCTTCTTCGCAAGACGTGTGTCGCTTCCACGCTCTTGGCGTCGATTCCTGCTGGTAGCCAGTGATCTCGAATGAAGTCGATAAAAGCTTCTCGCCAGTCCTCCCCCAGCACCATAACCTCTCGATCGGGTTGTTGGGGACCCGCGTCGATGGTTACCTGCGGAGAGGATTTGATGGAAGGCTACTTGAGCTCCTGGACAAAGACTCCCGGCGGGACCTGAGCACGCGTGGACCCCAGTTTGGACAGGATATCCGCGCCAACGTTGTGCTCCCGCAATACATGGTGAACCTCCAAGCCGGAGAAATTGCTTTCCAACTTGCGCACTTCCTGTACATAAGCATCCATCGTCTCCTTGTTGCAGTCCCATTCCTTGTTGACCTGCTGAACAAGAAGAAGAGAATCGCCATATACAAGTAGTCGCTTGATCCCTAGTGATATCGCCAAACGAAGCCTGTGAAGCAGGGCTTCATACTCGGCTTCATTGTTGGATACCGCCCACAGGATCTGAAGGACGTATTTCAATTGTTCACCTCGTGGAGAAATAAGTAGAACACCAGCACCACCACCGTCGAGCTTGAGGGACCCGTCAAAATACATGGTCCAGTGCTCTGGCTTGTCCACTGGGGTTGGAACTTGATTCTCCCTCCATTCAGCCATGAAGTCGACTAGAGCCTGTGACTTGATTGCAATGTGTGGCTTGAAGTCGATTGACAAAGCCCCCAGTTCCACTGCCCACTTGTATACGCGCCCCGTGGCATCTTGATTATGAAGAATATCCCCCAATGGGAAATCCGTAATCACAGTAATCTTGTATTCGTCGAAGTAATGGCGTAGCTTTCTTGATGTGATTAAGATTATGTATAAAAGTTTTTGAACAGCTGGATACCGTACCTTGGATTCGGAGAGGACTTCGCTGACGAAATAGACAGGCCTCTGCACTCCAAACGCATGGCCTTCCTTGCCTCGCTTGACTACAATAGCACTGCTGACAACATGAGTTGTTGCCGCGATGTAAAGTAGCAGATCCTCCCCTGGCAACGGCGCTGTAAGGATCAGAGGTGACTGAAGATGATGTTTCAGATCCTGCAAGGCCCGCTCAGCCTCCTCCATCCATTGAAACTTATCTTGGCATTTCAGGAGCTTAAAGAAGGGTAGTCCTCTCTCCCCGAGTCGGGAGATGAACCTGTTCAGGGCCGCCATACAACCTGTTAATTTCTGCACATCCTTGATTGTGGCCGGAGCCTCCATATCAGAGATGGCCGTGATCTTTACAGGGTTGGCTTCAATGCCTCGGTTGCTGACGATGAACCCGAGCAATTTCCCTGAAGGTACTCCGAAGACGCGCTTGGTAGGATTGAGTTTCCACCGAAATCTGCGCAGGCTGCTAAATGTTTCCTCCAAATCTGCAATTAAGTCACAGGACGTCCTGGTCTTGATGACGACGTCGTCCACATAAGCTTCAACATTCCGGTGCAGCTGGTCCGCGAAACACATCTGGATCGCACGCTGATAGGTGGCTCCTGTGTTCTTCAACCCGAAGGACATTGTTTTGTAGGCGTAAGTCCCGTACGGGGTGATGAAAGCAGTCTTGATTTGGTCCTCCTCTTTGAGCGCGATCTGATGATATCCTGAGTAACAATCAAGAAAACAAAGAAGGACACAACCAGCCGTCGAATCGACAACTTGGTTAATGTGCGGCAGCCCAAAATGGTCTTTTGGGCAGTGCTTGTTGAGATCAGTGTAGTCGACACACATTCTCCATTCATTGTTCTTTTTCTTTACAAGAACGGGATTCGCTACCTACTCTGGATGGATTACTTCTTTAATGAATCCATCCGCGAGAAGTTTAGCGATCTCCCGTTTAATAGCCTCACGTTTGTCGTGGGCGAACCTTCGCAAGCGTTGCTTTTTGGGCGTAGCCTTCGGGTGTACATTCAAAGTATGCTCGATCAACTCCCTGGGGCACCCCTGGCATATCCGCCGGTTTCCATGCGAATATGTCTCGGTTAGCCCGAAGGAAGCTGATGAGCGCGAGTTCCTATTTGTCACCTAAGCCCGCACCAATGACAGCGGTCTTAGATGAATCTCCCTCCTGAAGCTGGATCGTCTTGAGGGCCACATCATCAGTCGACTGGATGCTTGACTTGCTGGCCTTCTTGGAAGGAATCTCCAGCCCGGACTGGGAGAGCTGCTGCACGGCCGCGAGTACTTCTCCCGAAGCATCTGGCACGCGAGTAGTCGAAGCGTATTGGATCGCCTCCTGATTGCAGTCGTAGGATTTCTTCAAGTCGCCACGGAGGGTGAGTACTCCACTGAGTCCTGGCATCTTAAGAAGCAGATAGACGTAATGCGGCACTGCCATGAACTTGGCAAGCGCCGGACGACCCAATATGGCATGATAAGAAGATTCGAAGTTAGCTACTTCGAATTTGATGAACTCGGTACGATAGTTCTCCCGCGTGCCTAAGGTGACTGGGAGGACCACCTTACCCAGCGGATGTGCCGCGTTACCTGGGACGATGCCGTAAAAAGGAGACTTGCTGGGAACCAGCATGTCCTTGAAATCCAGGCCTATTTTCTTCAAAGTGCTGACGAAGATGAGATTGAGCCCACTCCCGCCATCGATGAGGACCTTGGTGAGCTTGAGCTCCGCCACCACAGGATCCAGGACCAGGGGAAACTTACCTGGCTCCGAAAAGCTCGTCCACTGGTCGTCACGGGAGAACGAGATGGGGACCTCCGACCAACGGAGCGGTCGTGGTACCACCGGCTCAATGGACAAAATCTCCCGGAGAAGCAGCTTCTGATCCCGCTTGGAACCAAAATCCTCGTCTCCCCCGAAGATGACGTTGACAACCTTTGACGCATCTTGAAACTTCGAGTTGCACCCGTGATCCTCTTGATCATCATCCTCGGGTTCTTTGTCAGCAGGCTTCTTGTTCTTCTTTCCACCACCGGAGTTGCTGAACGTCCTCCGAAGGTGATAGCAGTCGATGGCGGCATGGCTGGCGCCCGGATGCCATGGGCACTTCTTCTGCAGGAGCTTCTCGAACTCCTCCTGCGTCGTCGACTTCTTGCCCCGCGAAGGACGATCGATAGCCGCGATGACATCATCTGGCTTTCGTTTCCGGGGTGGACCCGAAAAGTCCCGCTTGCCTTTGTCGTTGCGGTTGTCGTTTGGGTGCGGCAGATTGCTGTCTTGACGCTGCGGGAACCGCTCCCGCATCTTCTCCTCCTGCTCGGACCAATCGTGCATCATATCACGAAGGCCCGCAACAATTTTCGGCCTGTTCCACCCGAAATCCCTGTATATGCCCGGGTCGGTGATGCCATTGTAGAAGCAATCGATGATGTCGTCCTCCGAGATGTTCACGATGGTAGCGCGGACGTCGAAGAAGCGACATGTGTAGGACCGCAGAAGCTCGTTACGTTCTTGTTTGCACTGGGCAAGATCATGTCGAGTACCTGCACGGGCAATCGCTCCCTGGAAATTGTCGATGAAGACCTTCTTGAGTCGTTCCCAGGAGTCGATGGAGTTGCTGCCGAGGCTCTCCAGCCAAGTAAGCAGCGTGGGATCCAAAGCCATCGGGAAGTAGACGACTTTGGTAATGTTTGAACCCCCTGCTACCTCGATGGCCGTGGAGTAACAACGGAGCCATTGTTGAGGAGCCTGCTTACCATCGTACTTGGTGATGCCGATAGGTTTGAAACCCTCTGGGTACTTGTAGCTGCTGAAACATGCAGAGAAAGCAGGAAACCGATCGCTACAGTCAGTACCTTCGTTTTCGACTTCTTCGCGGGTCTTGCGCCTGGAAGAGATCACGGTCCGCGCGTCACGGCCTTCATTGATGTGCTGGCGCAGATCCTCTGGAGGAAGTCGATGATTGGCTTGTCGCGGATGACCTCCTTGCGGTGGCTGCTGCCTCCCACAGCCTGGCTCCCACAGGCGTTGTCGTTGCTGAGATGGTGTCGAGGGCGGCCGCCAGCCGTTCGGCTGTGAGCCTAACTTCGACTCTCACCCACGTGCTCCTCTCTGACGGTGGACGCCGGGTTGTGTTGATCTAGCTGGATCCAAGCTCTCTGCGCGTAGAGAAGTGCTTGACGCACCTCCGGATCGTGACTGCGCTCGAGAATGGCCGTCACCCTGGCGATGTTGGCCACCGGAGTCCTGAAACCCCGTTCGCTTACGGCGGCGAACTCAGGGTCAAGCTCGCGATGCATGGATCGCCTATGCTCGTTGGCCCTCCTCCGCCGGATTGCACGGGCCCTGTTGCTGACCCTCCGCGCCTCACGATCGGCGTCGTTCTCGTCACCGGTGTTGGCCGTGATCTCATCTTCGGAGATCGCTTCAAAGTTGATGATGGGAAGGTCCCCATCGCCCTCGCCTTCTTCGGCCATCAGCACCTGGCGGGAGGAAAGCTCATGAGAACTTTCGTCGACTAGTTCAGTCAACCCCTCCGCCACAGTGGCCAATGGCCTGCCCTCTTGAAAAGGCAAGGTCTCAAGGTGGGCCACAAGTCGACCCTCTGCTTCGAGTAGATCGGAGAGCCTCATGCCCCTCCAATGCACAATGCGGCCCTTTGGCAGAGAGGTAATCACCAGATCACCGGGACCAGAACAACCCGAAGCCCCCCGATACGCGGTGGCTTCAGGCTTTCCATCCTGGAGAAACAAGTCCAGGTCCTTCTCTAGCACAGAGAGGGACCTAGAGACGCTGGCCTCCTGAAGATTAGTAGCCGGTTTGCATGAGCCAAGCTGAGATCGGTTATGCAGATCCCTAGATTGGAACAAGTCCAAACCAGCAAAAGTTGTCGCAACGCCAGAAGAAGTCGAGCCTGGAGCAGACTCCATCTTGATCTGTGCTGCGGAGGTATGGAGCGACAAGTTGTCGAGCTCGTCGACGAACTTGTCGAGGTCGCTGCGAGGATCCGTAGCAACGGTTTTTGGCCTCATGTCGACGAGGAATCGTCGAAAGCTGCCCGCACCATCTACGATGCAAACCCACGAGCCAAAAACGAATGTCGTGCCCTGAGAGGGAACTGACCTGATGAAATTGAAAGATGCCATCGAGCTCGCCGGTGGATCTTCGATGCACTCCCCTACCTGGCGCGCCAGCTGTCGGTGTTTAACCGGCTGCCCACCGAGGGATATACCCAAGGTGGTAAGTTTTGGGTGAGGAGACGCCGAGATCAAGAACTCGAAGGTGCAAGGAACACAAGACTTAGACAGGTTCGGGCCGCACAGAGCGTAACACCCTACGTCCTGTACGATGGTTTGTATTCCCTTTGGTGTAGAATGACCTAATGGTCTTCTATTTTGAGAGGGGTCCCTGACCTCCCTTATATATCCGAGAGGTCAGAGTTACAAAGATGCTAACCAACCTCCGCTGAGGGATCATACCAGAACATATCTCGGGTAGATCCCCTCCGTGTTGGTTAGCTCTATCTCCTATTTAAACGGGATAAACAAGAGATAAACAAAATGAATAAGAGATAAGACGGACTTAATCTCTTAGACCTCTTTAAACTACGTTATGTGCCCAGCCTGGTGGCCCCGGGTCTGACACGTCCTTAAGGAACAACACATTTAATGCACTTATTTTGCTGAATGATGGGTTATGCATACACAACCAAAACAATTGCCGAATATCTTCGGACTTACGTGGTCAATTTCGGTGGCACAATATTTACGTCTCTCCCTAATAACTAGTCGATAAGTCCTATCCATCTTAACCTCTTAATCATGGTTAGTGTACCTGCAAAAGACCATATTTATAAAATATGAACCTTTCATGGCAGCACGACATGAAAGCGTTCCCAAACAGTACTGTTCACTATAGAAACAGTATCCGTACAATTTCTGCAGTACAGACGATGTTAGCATACGTTACATCTGTAACGTATTCATGGGGGTACCATATAAAACGGGGGTATGAACAGCGATCACCATACTCTGTGCCGAACCATATACTCCCAATATGATCAACTAATTGTTGATATATTGGTAGCATCTCAAGTAAGCCACTGGTTGAGAAATAGCGTTCGGTTCGCATCACCAACGGGAAGGCCAATCTCCCTCAGTTGGCTGAGGATCCTTACCTTCTTACCTTCTTGTCTCAACGTTGGGGAACAGACAATATAAATAGATATCTAGGGTCGGTTGTGCTCAAAAGTAAGTTTTGACAAAAAGTAGTGCTGCAAGTTAGAGCTGAACTATACACATATACATACTAATAGCCACCTGATTACTCCCATATAAGCCCTTAGGGCTTTACGATCTAAGCACCCACCTTAACGAATCCAACGCGATTCGTAAACTCCTTTGTTAAGCAAATTTTATCCTGAAAATATTTTTAAGAGCTGTTGCGGTTTTAGTGTCGATTGTAAAAGTAAACCTACAGCTCGGATACCAGCTGTGGCAGAACCGCCTGAATTATTCTGGCTCAAGTGCGCTAGTCATCGCTATACCGATGATACTAACTCAACGCACTTCAAATGGAATAACCCATTGGTCTGTCGGGTCTCCGCCCGATACAACCACGGTTCAACAGGATCGAAGTAGGTTTACCTCACACGGAGGCGAGTTTATAATCACACCATAGCTCATCAACTTTTAATTTACAGAAATATTAAACATTATTACAATCTGTTTCAAACTTAAGTAAACTTATACAGATATTGTTTAAAACAACAAGCTAAACAGCTTGTTCAGAGTCGTAGCGGAAGAAATTCACACGCGACGACACACGTCGCGAAAGTTGACACCACGCTCAGCCCGAAACATGGTGTCATTCCGGAGGGTCATTGCCAGCCGGGGATGGATCCCATTCTATGGACCAGCCAAACGGAACAGAGAATGGCCAGGATGGACTATCTTTTGGGTTTTCATAGGCCATACCTGAGAAACAGACTAGCAAGACTAAGTATGCTAATACTCAGCAAGACTTACCCGTTTCATGGTATACTTTGCCATGTAACTAGACTTATGAAGGCTTGTAATGGTTCTGCGTTTAATTTCAGCTGAAAAGCAATAAAGAGTATGATCTAACTTTCATGTTTTAATTTTCAGCTTCTAGTTACATTAACCATTCTAGGTAAGCACCTATACTAGACAAGCAAAGTAGAGATTAACATCCATCAGAATTATTCCAACAATAGTTACTGTTCTTACTCTATGTGGCAGAAGGAGCAAGCAGTCTCAATCTCCGCGAGAAACGGACGATTCTGAATCGAATTTCCAAACCTTGCAAGGGTAAACCTAACTCACACGCTTGGAACATCCAATGATCATTCCAAAGCAACCGTTTGCCTTTCATTCCGACTCGTGGATCAGGGCCACCACAAGCGACTGTAGGACCATACGCCCATCCAATATGCAGGACATACGTCTGTAGCGCGACTACATAACCGTACTCCTGTCCGCTGTGCGGAATGTATTCCCGCACGTCGGTACATGTACGAAAAACCAAATTATGAGTGGTGGGAGGTATGTCCACTCCTCGGGCGGATTGGTTACTAGGCTTACCGCTTACCATATTTCGCGTCATGTGGCTAGTACTTTCAAACGCTTAGCCACAGCTACCACACACTGCAACCTTAACAACTTTTATCAACACAGACGGGGTAACCTTCCAAGTCACGATACTGCACATAACCCCGTCCATCGTCCTTATAGTGATTGCAGAGTAGTAAACATTCAATTCCTATATCGCGCGAGTGTCAGGAAATCACTCGACTTCTACCGATCCTATTAGCAGAGCATCTATTCGATATGGACTCAGGCTCAATACATAGGTTACTAGGATTCATGCACCTAGGGTTCCATTTCAACTCCTACACTTAATGCATAGTATAGATATATAAGCAGAAATTGTATAAGTGTAATAATTTAAAATACTGGGTTATGCATCGGGGCTTGCCTCCTTGAGTGGGGCTAGGGTCAGGGATGTCAAAGACTTCCGAACTTTGGTTCGGGGCTTCAGTTAAAGTCTCGACGATGTTCATCGGGTCTTCAGAAAATCCTTGCTCGGGCTCCGGGACTAGTTCGTAGTCTCCATCGTCGAGTGTCGTTGACTCTACATGATATGCAATGATTTGAATTAGGTGGTTCTTGAGTTATGAATTTTACTTCACGATAAAGTTGCAATCCAACCAATAGATAAACACAACTTCATAAAACAAGAAATTTGAAGTTAAACCTACTATTTGTAGTGTGATGCAATTATCATAATCGATGGGATTAATTGAATTAGGTTAACAAGTTTGATTTTTATTTTGAAACCCACAAAGGCTATGGCCTTGAATTTTTGTGGGCAAGCTCACTTCTAGTGGATTAGCTTATTATAAATTTTTCATAATTTTCTGAAAATAGGAACTAAAGCATTTGAATTAAGTTCAAATTTCAAGTTTAAATCCAAACCTTAGGTAAAACAGTGATCTAAATTCTTGAAAGATTTACTATGAACTGCTTAGATCTAAATTCTTGCAATCCAACCATGCGCGAGTAGGTTGAGGGCCAGGGATGCGGGGGCAAAGCGGGAGCGGCGCCCTGCGGGTGGCTGCGCAGGCATGCCGGCAATGCACGCACAGGAGCAGTCAGGTTGAAGAGGGTTTCTTCTTGTGCTCGGTTTCTTCTTGTGCGAGCAGCAATGTTCTGTCGTGCGTAAGCAGAGGAGGCTCAGCCCATGAGCAGGAGAACCCTAAGGTTCGTGGAGGAGTCGGCGTAGCGAACCAATCCGGCTCCATCATCTTCTCCCATAAGTCCACGACGTCCAGCAGCTCCTACTCCTCGTCGATCGCCCGAGCAAGACCACAACACTTCAAGCAAGCTCCTGGACCCCCATCGAGCCTCTTCGATCCCTGTATGCCAGAACATCATCGCCGTGGCAACGTCGACTATCGCAGCCACGGGTCACCGTAGGGAATATTCCTCCGGCCATTCTCCACCCACTACAATCCCCTGGCAAGCTTTTTCGTCACCCACGGAACCTTGCCACTGTCGAGCTTTTCTCACCGCCTGTGGCAGAACCAACCTGAATTACACCAGCTCAAGTACGCGAGTCCTCTCTTGAGGGCTACCTCGTGCTTCAAACGGTATAATTCTTTGGGCTGTCGGGTAACGTCCCGATAAACCACCGAACACAGGATCCAACAAGGTACCTCACACGAAGGTGAGTCCAGAGATTTAATGCCATTACATTTTTTACACCACAGGCAGATATATTACAAAAATTTACAAAGCATTCTCAGTTCCCAGTGAAGTGAGATTATTACAAAACAAGTTTAAGTTTTAGTCGAAGCAGCGGAGTTTTAAAAGCGTAAACATAGTATACGTCGTTATTACAGATATCATGCTAGCCCTGGCATGATATCACTCGGTGGAATCTGTGTTGGCCGGGGACGGATCCCACTCCACGGACCAACCATCAGGCAAGGGGTAGGGCCACGGTGTAATGAACGCTGGTTCATCAGGAGGATAGAATCCACAAAAACAAGGCTGAGTATGCTAATACTCAGCAAGACTTATCCGGAATTGGGTATACCTTAGCCCATAACTAGACTCATGAAGGCTTTTAGCTTTAGGTAGAGTTTTCCGCTGAAAAACAACAAAGAGTAGATCCTTACTTTCAACTTTCAGCTTTCAGGTTCTAGTGGATTAATCATTCTAGGTAAGCATCTAAAACTTATTCAAACATGGTAGAATTTTTAATCAAACATCATCTTTGATAATCACATAATTACTCTTGTTACTCTATGTGGTAAAGGGGGTAAGCAGTCACATTCATCGTGAGAGGCGGACGATTCCTGAATCGAGATTCAACCTTGCAAGGGTAAACCTAACACACACGCTTGGAACACCAAAGGGTCGTTCCGAAGCAACCGTTTACCTTTCATTCCGACTCGTGGATCAGATCCACCACAAGCGACTGCAGGTCATACGCACTTCCAAAGTGCAGGACGTACGTCTGTAGCGCGACTACAAAACCCGTACTCCTGGTTGCCCAGCAACACGTATGCCTACACGTCGAACAAAGTAACCAAAAGAAGCAAATACATGTGGTGGGAGGTATGTCCACTCCTCGGGCCGATCGGTTACTAGGCTTACCGCTTACCATATTTCACGGCATGTGGCTAGTACTTTCAAACACTTAACCACCGCTACCACACACTGCGACCTTATCAAATTCATCAAAACAGACGGGGTATCATCTTGACCTTGATACCTCATAAAACTCCCGTCCGTCATCCTTATAATGATAACAGGAATGTAAACATCACAATTCCTATATCGCGCGAGTGACAGGAAATCACTCGACTTCTACCGGTCCTATAAGCATAGCGGCTATTCGGACTCGATTTCTAGTGTTCAATACATCGGTTCCTGGAATTATGCAACTAAGGTTTTCAAACAACTCTTAAGAACCTAATGCATCAAGATATACATAAATAATATAGGTTGCAGTGTAATAAAGTAGGGGTTATGTCCGGGGCTTGCCTTCGCTGGTGGGGCTGGGGTTAGTCAAATTAATATCCTCCGAACCTTGGTTCGGTGCTTCAGAGAAATCCGCGACGAGATTCCCGGGGTCTTCAGAATAACCTCCTTCTTGATCCGGAATCAGCTGATAATCCCCGTCAGCGAGAGTGGTCGAGTCTACATGTTATGCAAGATGAAGTTTAATGGGTGCATACACTTTTATTTCAATTCACGATAAAGTTGCAATCCAATTAAAGGAATATTATATTTCGACAAACAACTTAACTACCCTGTACTGGGCAGTCATTTATCGGGTATTATATGTTTTATCTAAACTCGTTAAACAACAGGATTAGCTACACTAATTATCTAACTAGTGGCATGGAGCAACAGGTGGGTTGGTTCCTAACAATTATTTAACAGGTGGCATGGGCTACATTAATCATTTATATGATCTTTATATTACTATTACATTATTGACTAATTAAATTATGTCCAATTGTTTGACACCTAACTCTTGGTTGAAAATTTAATCACATGTTATACTATTAAGTAGTAGTACCCTAAAATATTTCCATGATTTTTGAATATTTATCATCTATAAAAATTAATTATGCAAGAGGAATTATACATATTTCTAATTAAACTTGTACATTAAGGAAATAATACTAGATTACTAGGATAATTATTTTTCTTCAATCCTACATGTACAAAGAAAATTAACCCAATTGGTTTCACTAATTTATCATTTTTCTATGAATTACTATGCATTTCCTAAGCCTACAAGTAACTAAACTTAACAATTAAATTTGATTATCAAACATTCAGAAACTGAAGTTGACCTTTTAAGTAAAGTTGTAGATCTTTATCTAAGGATTCCAACAAAATTTAGTTTACAATTTTATGATTTTTCCTCGAATAGATATAGCATTTCTAAGTTGACAGCAATATTTACACATGGGGGTCCCTGGTTACTATTTCTCTGAGTCTTAGGCTATGCACATAACCCCCTGGGTTTCTATTCCTTCTAACCCGAGGTCCTTGGCTGGGGACCGAAGCAGAGCAAGGCGGGGGCAGCCGTGTTCCGGTGACGGCGGTCACCGGCGGCGAGGTCCAAGGGCAGGAGAGGACTCAGGGGCTTACTGTGGTCTTGTTGCACTACTTGTCGAGGACTGGAAGGGCCGGAATAGTAGAGCTCGACGAGGACCCGAGACAGCGGCGGAGGGGTCACCGTCGACGGCAGTGCTCCGGCGGTGAACGTCGGCAGCAAGCCTGCGCACGAGCTTCAGTGAGACACGAGGAACGTGTACGTGCAACCAATTGAATGAAAACGTACTGGATTAGAGGTGTCCGACGGAGACAGAGGCGGCGGCGATGAGAAAGAACGCCGGCGAGCATCGGGGAGGTGCAATGGTGGATTAGAGAGTCACTGGATGGGTCGGGGAGCTTCACAGGGATGATGTGGTGCTGGCTAGGGTATCGTGGTAGCGTGGAGAGGCTCAGAGCGAGCTGCCCACGATGAGGCCGGAGGTGGCGGCGGTGGCGCTTCATCGGAGACGAAGTTCCAGTAGGAATTGGATGGCAACGAGTGGTCGAGGAGCACTAGCAAGCTACGGGGGAGCTTGCGCAAGGGTTGGTTGGGGCGGGGTGAGCTGGTGCGGGCTGTCCACGGTGATGCCGTGCGCGGCCGGAGTGGAAGAGGACGGCGGCGAGGAAATGTGGGTCAAACGCTCGGGATTTGGCTCTGGAGCTGGAGGAATAGAGTGTAGGCGTTGAAGTGATGCTACTGCGTGCGAGGGAGAGGAGGTTAGGGCGCGACAGGGGCTATCCACGGCGACGAGGAGGTGGCGGCCGGAGATGGCTCGGGGCGTCGTGGCGCGCGCGCGCAAGGCCACTAGGGGAGAGAAAAGAGGTCAGGATCAAGGGAAGATGACGCGTGGACATGTGCTGCAGCTGGAGGTGGAGCTCGGGGGCCTGCGCCGGCGGTGAGCGGCGGTGGCAGGCGCAGCGACCAGAGCGGGAAGCGGCGTGCCAGAGGAAGACGAAGCAGGGAGGTGTCAGGGGACTAGTTTGCAAATCCTAAAAACTTCAGGGACCTCTCTGTAAACTAAAATTTCCCATTGCTACAAAGTCCTAATGAAAAAAATGTCTAAAGCAAAGTTGTAGAGAATTTCAAATACTACAAGAATGCTTTAGGGTTCAAATTCAAAATCTCAAAGTATACAGTGTTATTTTGAACTTTTGAACACAACTCAAATTATAAACTTTGTGTTATAATTTAACCAAAATGCTTCAATGTTTGGGGTCTCTTTATAAGATTTTCTGCAGCAATCATGACTAGCCCTTTTTACACTTTAAACCTTAAGTAAATCTAAGTTTTACTTTTATCTTTTAACTATTTCTCATGTAAATCCTTATATCTTTGTGTTAATTACACCTAGATCCTTAGTTTCTTACAAAGTTTATTTCTCTTAGGTTTTGACTTACTATTTGTACTTTTCTTCACTATAAATATTTGATCTTGACATTTAAGAGCATTTTTCCACAATTGCATATAAGAACTTATAACATTCATAATTTACAATTACACCCCTAGTGCTTTGTACAACTCATAACATACATATGACTTGCTAATACCTAGTGTCTATATTTCTAATTACATGAATGTTACAGCCCTCCCCCCTTAAAAAGAATCTCATCCCGAGATTCCAAAGCTGAGCAGAAATGGCTGATTAGATTTGGGGATTGGCTTGCAGGAAGTCTGGGAAATTCCGTTGGAGATAAGACTCTGTTTCCCAAGTCGCTTCTTCCTTAGTGTGATGATCCCATAAGATTTTGTACATCTTAACGGCTCTTCTTCTGGTGAGTCTTTCCTTGGTATCCAGGATTCAAAGAGGTTGTTCAATGTACGATAGATCCGGTTCAATCTCAATGGCACATGTCTCAACGATTTCCGTGGGTACTTTGACACACTTCTTAAGTTGAGAAACATGGAAGACATCGTGAATAGCCGCCCATTGAGATGGAAGACGAAGTTTGTAAGCCACTGGGCCACAAACATTAAGAATTTCAAAGGGTCCAACATACCGAGGTGCTAACTTCCCTTTTATGCCAAAACGTTGGACGCCTTTGGTGGGAGACACTCGGAGATAGACAAAATCTCTTACTTGGAATTGCAGAGGTTTCCTCCTCTTATCCGCATAGCTCTTCTGTCTAGACTGAGCGGTTTTAAGATTAGATTGAATAACCTTAACCTTATCTTCGGCTTCAACGACTAGGTCTGGTCCGAAGATTTTGCGTTCACCGGTCTCTGACCAACTCAAAGGAGTTCGACATCTGCGACCATATAACGCTTCAAAAGGAGCCATTTGAAGACTAGCTTGATAACTGTTATTGTAGGAGAATTCAGCTAGAGCAAGGCATTTGTCCCAGCTTGTACCATAGTGAATAATACAAGCTCAGAGCATGTCTTCAAGGATTTGGTTAACTCGCTCAGTCTGCCCATCAGTCTGGGGATGATACGCAGAGCTTCGAATCAATTTGGTTCCTAGAGCTGACTGCAATTGCTCCCAAAATCGTGCGATAAATTGAGGCCCTCGATCAGAGATGATGGTTTTTGGAACCCCATGCAATCGAACAATTTGTTCCAGATAGACTTCGGCATACTTCTTAGCAGAGTAAGTGGTATGCACAGGAAGAAAATGAGCTGTTTTTGTGAGTCTATCAATGATTACCCATATGGAGTTATGCTTTTGAGATGTGTTGGGAAGACCGACAATAAAATCCATGCTAATGTCTTCCCATTTCCATGACGGAATGGGTAATGGCTGAAGTGTACCAGAGGCTTTTAAGTGGCTAGCTTTGACTCTCTGGCAAGTATCGCACTCAGACACATATTTAGCAATTTCTCTTTTCATTCTGGTCCACCAAAAATGTTGCCGTAGATCTTGATACATCTTGGTGCTACCAGGATGAATAGAGAACTTGGATAAATGTGCTTCATCAAGGATTTGCTTGCGAAGTTGATGATCCTTAGGCACAACAATTTGATCGTTGAACCATAGGACTCCTTGATGATCAGTGTGAAAACACCGATATTTAGCTTCTCCCTGAGATAGCTTGGATTTAATAATTTCGACACCCTCATCATGAAGTTGAGACATGATAATTTTATCTTGGAGGGTAGACTCAATAGATAACAGATTCAGACTACCTTGAGGAATGATCTCTAGATTGAGTTTCCTCATTTGATGGCAAAGAGTGTCACTAAAGGTGGATATGGTTAAGCAGTGACAGTGTGACTTGCGGCTAAGTGCATCCGCAACCACATTAGCTTTGCCTGGATGATAGTGTACCTCAAGGTCATAGTCTTTAATCAATTCCAACCAACACCTTTGCCTCATATTTAAGTCAGCTTGAGTGAAGATATACTTGAGGCTCTTATGGTCAGTGTAGATATTACACTTAGCACCCATAAGATGATGTCTCCAGATCTTGAGAGCATGGATAACTGCTGCTAATTCAAGATCATGTGTTGGATAATTCTGCTCATGAGTCCGAAGTGCTCGGGATGCATAAGCAATGACCCGGTTGTTTTGCATGAGAACACAACCAAGGCCAATTCCGGAAGCATCGCAATAGACATCAAAAGGCTGAGTATTATCCGGCTGAGCTAACACTGGAGCAGTCGTCAGAAGCTTTCTCAAGGTGTGAAATGCTTCCTCACACCTATCATCCCAACGGAACTTAACTTCTTTCTTAAGTAGCTCAGTCATGGGTTTAGCTATCTTGGAGAAGTCTGGAATGAATCGGCGATAATATCCCGCCAATCCAAGGAAACTTCGGATTTGATGAACTGAAGTGGGAGGGTTCCAGTCCATAACTTCTTGAACTTTGGTTGGATCAACCGATATGCCTTCACTAGAGATAGTATGTCCCAAAAATTTCACACTATCCAGCCAGAATTCACATTTCGAGAATTTGGCATAAAGGCGATGATCACGTAGTCGTTGAAGAACGACACGTAAATGATTAGCATAGTCTTCTTGGGTTTTGGAGTATATCAAAATGTCATTGATGAAGACCACGACGAATTTATCGAGTTCCGGCATAAATACGGAATTCATGAGATACATGAAATATGCCTGTGCATTGGTGAGTCCAAATGACATAACTAGATATTCATAAAGTCCATATCTGGTCGAGAAGGCCGTTTTTGGAATATCACAAGGCCTAATCTTGATCTGATGATAACCAGAGCGTAAGTCAATCTTAGAGAAGACCTTAGCCCCAGCTAGCTGATCAAACAAAATATCAATGTGGGGAAGAGGGTACTTATTTTTAATGGTAACCGCATTGAGTGGACGGTAATCGACACATAGCCTTAGGCTATCGTCTTTCTTCTTGACAAAGAGAGCAGAACAACCCCAAGGTGAGGCACTTGGACGTATATATCCCTTATCAAGAAGATCTTGGAGCTGAATTTTCAGTTCTGCTAATTCATTTGGAGGCATGCGATATGGCCGCTTTGAAATAGGAGCGGTGCCTGGTTGAAGTTCAATGATAAACTCGATGTCTCTATCTGGTGGCATTCCAGGCAAATCGTCTGGAAAGACATCGTGGTATTCACATACTGTAGGAATATCCTTGACTTTGATATCTGTGATAGCATAAGTGCAAGGGTGTAGACATTCTGGCTGAGGCAGATAAAGAGTAATAGCCCCACGATATGGTGAATCAATTTCGATAACTCGGGAAGATATGTCTAACCGGACTCGATGTTCAGTCATCCAGTTGGTCCCAAGTATAATATCGATACCCTCCAAACTTAATAAGACCAAATCAGTTTTGATTTCTTTACTACCTAACTGAATTGGCACACTTTTAACCATTTGGTTGGAGGTGATTTTTCCTCCAGGGGTAGAGATCATATATGACCCCTGGATAGGACAAGAATCAAGTCCTAGTCGGGTACCATAGTTGTTACTAATAAAGCTATGTGTTGCTCCAGAATCAAATAAAGTAACAACTGGTTTGTGATGAATAGAAAATGTACCCGACATGACGGGAGCCCCATCTGGAAGTTCTGCCAGAGTGGTGAAGTTAATCCGTCCTTGCCGGACTTGCATCACTGGCTTCTTTCCCTTGTTCTGGTTACCCTGAGTAGAGCTTTGCCCTGGATTAGATTTCTTGGGCCGCGGACAATCCCGAATGAAATGATCCGCGCTTCCGCAATTGAAACAGCGATAGTTGCTGCCTCTCTGTGGCACTTTTTGAACATTTGGCCGTGGGCCAGATGGTTGTGCTTGTTGCGGAGGAACGGGATGTCTATACCTTCCCTGCTGTTGGGGCGGCCTGAAAACCAATCTACCCGTTGGGGTATTCCGCTGCGGTGCTCTGAATGGTGTATTGGGAACAACCCGATACCTCGGTGGTTGAGCACTCGAGGGTCCAGTAGGAGTCTTCCGCTTTTTCTCGGCATAATGCGCCACGATGCAATCTTCTTGAGTTAAGGCCATGTTAACCAACTCACTGAAAGTATTAGCCCTCACAAGATTCAGGTGTTCCTTGAGTTTGGTGTTAAGGCCCCGACGGAAATGATCTTGTTTCTTGGCATCGTTATCCGCATGATATCCTGCATATTGACACAGATGATTGAAATTCTGTGCGTATTGTAGGACTGTACTGGTGCCTTGAGTAAGAGCCAGGAATTCATTCAACTTTCGCTCCAGCAATCCCTCCGGAATATAATGCGCTCTAAAGGCTGCCCGAAATTCATCCCAGGTGATAACATGCCCTGCAGGTTGCATGGCGTAGAAATTATCCCACCAGATCCGAGCAGCACCTCGGAGTTGCTGTGCGGCAAAGGAAGCTTTGCTGGAATCCGCACAAGGTACTGTCAATAGAGCGAACTTTGATTCAATAATATGGAGCCAAGCATCGGCATCCAAGGGCTCTTCAGCTTTACTGAAGAAAGGAGGCTGTGTACTGATGAAATCCTGGTAACTAGCCACGGGATGATTGTGATCATCCCGACCTCCTCGGAACTGTTGACGTTGCTGGTTTTGCTGCGCTTGAACCAGCAAGTTAAGCAACTCAGTTTGCCGAGCCATAACTTCGGCAAGGTTAGGAGGTGGCAGTGGCGGTTGTTGAGAACCGCTAGCCTGATCTGCCCGGAAACCTTCCGGGGTTCCGCGCGTGGCTCCAACCATCTGAAATAAAGGAGATGTCCATCATTAACCATATAGCCTTACTCCCAATTTTAGAAGATATAAACAAAGCACATACTCCATTCAATCATCTCATTTCAGAATCATAAGGATAATGAACAAGATGATAAAACAGGAAACTTATATTACAATATTGGTTATGTTTGTTCTCCGCATCGTACATCCGAAAGATCTCTACGCAGGCCATCTATGTTACAACAAATGGCATGAGATCTAGCTAAGTTACACACTCCCTAAGTTATTACACTCCCATAGGTTGCATCGAGCTAGTCGGCGATTTTCAACACTAGAAATCATCGAAGTTGCCTATTGACGACTGACTGCCAGAGGGAGAGTGAAAGGGACTAAGAACTGGGCCCCCATGCTCAGAGTCAATCTCTGAAACACCCTCAATCTCTTCTGGATCTTCTTCTTCTTCTTCTTCTGGCATTATGGGTATAGCGTGAAGTATCAGTTGCTGCTGCAATTCCTCAATGTGAGCCTGAGCATCATCAGCCGCAAGTATCAGATCATGAATTTGTGCCTGTAGGAACTCAATAACAGTGTCACACTGAGTGATAATATGATCACTCTCATTGATCTGATCTTCACGATGGAGGATGGTCTCATCTCTTGCTGCAATAATTTCATCCTTCTGAGTCACCAAAGCTTGTAATTCTTCTATTTGGGTCACCTGATGGTCAGCATTCCGATAGTGACTTTGAGCCACTCCAGTTAACTGACTCACACCATGACGCAGTAGCATCTGGTAATGATGTTGCACATCCATAAACCTGGTAATGATACGGACGGTTTCTTCAGCCAGATCTCCTAGCATATGACCAAGATGCTCTGTCCGAAAATTCCATTCTGAATTATCAGGGTCTATGGTAGGAAATAACCCAATAGGATATGCAGCAACTTCCATCGGATGCTGAGTGCAGAAAAGTCTGATAGCTTCTAAAGCAGCAGTTTCAAGAGTATCCACTAGACGATATCCAACCACCTCCACTTCTATGGGAAGCCATAAGGAGCGGAAAGGGTGTTGAGGAATTATCATCTTAACCCGGCATTGAGGAACTCCTTCTTCACGATATTCTGCCCCATCGTATTGAGGAGGCTCTGTATAATGAAACAAACTTAAGGATTCCCACAATAGACGAGGAAACCCTTCCCAATGTAAAGCATTGGTGTGGAAATGCCCTTCCTGATCCCAAAAGGTATTGGAAGGAGCAGCCATCTGCGACAACAATGCAAATGGTAAGATATATTTACCCTGCGGAAAGCTTACAAGGTAAATGGATTAAGATAGATGATTCTGATAACAGCAAAGGCTGGAAATCAGATGGATACTTAAGAGCTAAAGATTGCTATCTACCCCAACTAAGAAATACCAACAGGTTACTTATTTCTTAAAGCAACAAAATTAAGCATTCATTTTGATTGATTAGTGGATTATGCATGCACGCACTACGCGATCTCACAACCAGAAATAACTGCCAAGTAATCTTGGTCTTACGTGGTTAGTTTCGGTGGCATAATACATACGTCTCTCCTTAATAACTAGTCGATAAGCCCTATCCGTCCTAATTTCGTAATCGTGGTTAGTGTACCTGCAAAAAACCACAATGCATATATATATCCAATGAACCTTTCATGCCAGCATGCCATGAAAGCGTCCCCATTCATTACTGCTCACTATAGAAACAGTATCTGTACAATTACCACCGTACAGACAACGTTAACATACGTCGCCGAAACAACGTATTCACGGGGGTACCGCAAAATGCGGGGGTATGAACAGCGATCGCCATACCCTGCGCCGAACCATATACTCCCAATGTAGTCAACCAAAGTTGGTACATTGGCAGCATCTCAAGTAAGCCACTGCTTGAGAAACGGCGTTCGGTTCGCATCACCGATAGGAAGGCCAAGCTCCCTCAGTTGGCTAAGGATCCTTACCTTCTTACCTCACGATCGAAGATGTCGTTACAGAAAGTAAGGTTGGGTTGTGCATAAATTTTAAGTTTCAACAGAAAAGTAATGCTGGAAGTTAGAGTTATATAAATATATGTTACAGCCACCTCTAATTTTCCCTTAAATATCACCCTAGGGCTTTACGTACTAAGCACAACCTTAACGAATCCAACGTACCTTTTGCAAAATACTTTGTTGGTCAAATTTTATATCGAAAGTATTTTTAAGGCACTTTATCTCCAGTGTACCTTGTTAGCTCTGATACCAACTGTAGCAGAACCAACCTGAATTACACCGGCTCAAGTACGCGAGTCCTCTCTTGAGGGCTACCTCGTGCTTCAAACGGTATAATTCTTTGGGCTGTCGGGTAACGTCCCGATAAACCACCGAACACAGGATCCAACAAGGTACCTCACACGAAGGTGAGTCCAGAGATTTAATGCCATTACATTTTTTACACCACAGGCAGATATATTACAAAAATTTACAAAGCATTCTCAGTTCCCAGTGAAGGGAGATTATTACAAAACAAGTTTAAGTTTTAGTCGAAGCAGCGGAGTTTTAAAAGTGTAAACATAGTATACGTCGTTATTACAGATATCATGCTAGCCCTGGCATGATATCACTCGGTGGAATCTGTGTTGGCCGGGGACGGATCCCACTCCACGGACCAACCATCAGGCAAGGGGTAGGGCCACGGTGTAATGAACGCTGGTTCATCAGGAGGATTACCTGAAGTAAATCAACAAAAGCAAGGCTGAGTATGCTAATACTCAGCAAGACTTATCCGGAATTGGGTATACCTTAGCCCATAACTAGACTCATGAAGGCTTTTAGCTTTAGGTAGAGTTTTCCGCTGAAAAACAACAAAGAGTAGATCCTTACTTTCAACTTTCAGCTTTCAGGTTCTAGTGGATTAATCATTCTAGGTAAGCATCTAAAACTTATTCAAACATGGTAGAATTTTTAATCAAACATCATCTTTGATAATCACATAATTACTCTTGTCACTCAATGTGGTAAAGGGGGTAAGCAGTCACATTCATCGTGAGAGGCGGACGATTCCTGAATCGAGATTCAACCTTGCAAGGGTAAACCTAACACACACGCTTGGAACACCAAAGGGTCGTTCCGAAGCAACCATTTACCTTTCATTCCGACTCGTGGATCAGATCCACCACAAGCGACTGCAGGTCATACGCACTTCCAAAGTGCAGGACGTACGTCTGTAGCGCGACTACAAAACCCGTACTCCTGGTTGCCCAGCAACACGTATGCCTACACGTCGAACAAAGTAACCAAAAGAAGCAAATACATGTGGTGGGAGGTATGTCCACTCCTCGGGCCGATCGGTTACTAGGCTTACCGCTTACCATATTTCACGGCATGTGGCTAGTACTTTCAAACACTTAACCACCGCTACCACACACTGCGACCTTATCAAATTCATCAAAACAGACGGGGTATCATCTTGACCTTGATACCTCATAAAACTCCCGTCCGTCATCCTTATAATGATAACAGGAATGTAAACATCACAATTCCTATATCGCGCGAGTGACAGGAAATCACTCGACTTCTACCGGTCCTATAAGCATAGCGGCTATTCGGACTCGATTTCTAGTGTTCAATACATCGGTTCCTGGAATTATGCAACTAAGGTTTTCAAACAACTCTTAAGAACCTAATGCATCAAGATATACATAAATAATATAGGTTGCAGTGTAATAAAGTAGGGGTTATGTCCGGGGCTTGCCTTCGCTGGTGGGGCTGGGGTTAGTCAAATTAATATCCTCCGAACCTTGGTTCGGTGCTTCAGAGAAATCCGCGACGAGATTCCCGGGGTCTTCAGAATAACCTCCTTCTTGATCCGGAATCAGCTGATAATCCCCGTCAGCGAGAGTGGTCGAGTCTACATGTTATGCAAGATGAAGTTTAATGGGTGCATACACTTTTATTTCAATTCACGATAAAGTTGCAATCCAATTAAAGGAATATTATATTTCGACAAACAACTTAACTACCCTGTACTGGGCAGTCATTTATCGGGTATTATATGTTTTATCTAAACTCGTTAAACAACAGGATTAGCTACACTAATTATCTAACTAGTGGCATGGAGCAACAGGTGGGTTGGTTCCTAACAATTATTTAACAGGTGGCATGGGCTACATTAATCATTTATATGATCTTTATATTACTATTACATTATTGACTAATTAAATTATGTCCAATTGTTTGACACCTAACTCTTGGTTGAAAATTTAATCACATGTTATACTATTAAGTAGTAGTACCCTAAAATATTTCCATGATTTTTGAATATTTATCATCTATAAAAATTAATTACACAAGAGGAATTATACATATTTCTAATTAAACTTGTACATTAAGGAAATAATACTAGATTACTAGGATAATTATTTTTCTTCAATCCTACATGTACAAAGAAAATTAACCCAATTGGTTTCACTAATTTATCATTTTTCTATGAATTACTATGCATTTCCTAAGCCTACAAGTAACTAAACTTAACAATTAAATTTGATTATCAAACATTCAGAAACTGAAGTTGACCTTTTAAGTAAAGTTGTAGATCTTTATCTAAGGATTCCAACAAAATTTAGTTTACAATTTTATGATTTTTCCTCGAATAGATATAGCATTTCTAAGTTGACAGCAATATTTACACATGGGGGTCCCTGGTTACTATTTCTCTGAGTCTTAGGCTATGCACATAACCCCCTGGGTTTCTATTCCTTCTAACCCGAGGTCCTTGGCTGGGGACCGAAGCAGAGCAAGGCGGGGGCAGCCGTGTTCCGGCGACGGCGGTCACCGGCGGCGAGGTCCAAGGGCAGGAGAGGACTCAGGGGCTTACTGTGGTCTTGTTGCACTACTTGTCGAGGACTGGAAGGGCCGGAATAGTAGAGCTCGACGAGGACCCGAGACAGCGGCGGAGGGGTCACCGTCGACGGCAGTGCTCCGGCGGTGAACGTCGGCAGCAAGCCTGCGCACGAGCTTCAGTGAGACACGAGGAACGTGTACGTGCAACCAATTGAATGAAAACGTACTGGATTAGAGGTGTCCGACGGAGACAGAGGCGGCGGCGATGAGAAAGAACGCCGGCGAGCATCGGGGAGGTGCAATGGTGGATTAGAGAGTCACTGGATGGGTCGGGGAGCTTCACAGGGATGATGTGGTGCTGGCTAGGGTATCGTGGTAGCGTGGAGAGGCTCAGAGCGAGCTGCCCACGGTGAGGCCGGAGGTGGCGGCGGTGGCGCTTCGTCGGAGACGAAGTTCCAGTAGGAATTGGATGGCAACGAGTGGTCGAGGAGCACTAGCAAGCTACGGGGGAGCTTGCGCAAGGGTTGGTTGGGGCGGGGGTGAGCTGGTGCGGGCTGTCCACGGTGATGCCGTGCGCGGCCGGAGTGGAAGAGGACGGCGGCGAGGAAATGTGGGTCAAACGCTCGGGATTTGGCTCTGGAGCTGGAGGAATAGAGTGTAGGCGTTGAAGTGATGCTACTGCGTGCGAGGGAGAGGAGGTTAGGGCGCGACAGGGGCTATCCACGGCGACGAGGAGGTGGCGGCCGGAGATGGCTCGGGGCGTCGTGGCGCGCGCGCGCAAGGCCACCAGGGGAGAGAAAAGAGGTCGGGATCAAGGGAAGATGACGCGTGGACATGTGCTGCAGCTGGAGGTGGAGCTCGGGGGCCTGCGCCGGCGGTGAGCGGCGGTGGCAGGCGCAGCGACCAGAGCGGGAAGCGGCGTGCCAGAGGAAGACGAAGCAGGGAGGTGTCAGGGGGACTAGTTTGCAGATCCTAAAAACTTCAGGGACCTCTCTGTAAACTAAAATTTCCCATTGCTACAAAGTCCTAATGAAAAAAATGTCTAAAGCAAAGTTGTAGAGAATTTCAAATACTACAAGAATGCTTTAGGGTTCAAATTCAAAATCTCAAAGTATACAGTGTTATTTTGAACTTTTGAACACAACTCAAATTATAAACTTTGTGTTATAATTTAACCAAAATGCTTCAATGTTTGGGGTCTCTTTATAAGATTTTCTGCAGCAATCATGACTAGCCCTTTTTACACTTTAAACCTTAAGTAAATCTAAGTTTTACTTTTATCTTTTAACTATTTCTCATGTAAATCCTTATATCTTTGTGTTAATTACACCTAGATCCTTAGTTTCTTACAAAGTTTATTTCTCTTAGGTTTTGACTTACTATTTGTACTTTTCTTCACTATAAATATTTGATCTTGACATTTAAGAGCATTTTTCCACAATTGCATATAAGAACTTATAACATTCATAATTTACAATTACACCCCTAGTGCTTTGTACAACTCATAACATACATATGACTTGCTAATACCTAGTGTCTATATTTCTAATTACATGAATGTTACACCGCCGATCCTGTTCATCGCGGGAATTCACTTTCCACCCATTCTTCTCAACAACCAAGGCTACCCCAAGGTTTGCCCTGACCCACTGAATCTTCCTAGTGCCGGCGACCCCCTTTGCCGGAACATCATCGTCTTCTTCCTATTCTTTGTTTTCCCCGACTAGGGACTTAATTGCTTCGATTTAGAAGGTTCTAGGGTGTTCTCTGTAAAAATTTTCAGAGCCTTCTTTATTTCAAATCAGTGAACTTCTACATTCCATAGAAATTCATAGAAAATTCATAAAAATACAAAATCAGTTGTGTTTAAATCCTTAGGTCAAAATCTACAAGTTTTATGTTGTGATCTTGAGTTGAAAGTCTTTGATTTGTGGTCTAGGTTAAATATTAGGAAATGAATGCTTTGTTTGTACCTTATGTGATATGCATGTGTTGTAGCTGAAAGGTAAATCATAGGATGTATGTCTCAAGTGGAGATGTGTAATATTTAGTTAATCCTATCACACGAGTGCTCATATCCCTGCTATCAAGACTTTGTCCTTGTTTTGATTGCCGTTTCCTTAAGGTCCTTTTCGTATAAGGATCCTTGTTAGTTCGTGTGTATCTACTGCTTAGCTAATACATCTATGCAGCTATGCTTCAGCATCGGCTATCAGCTTAGCCGTTAAGCATCCGTTTCAATTGAATCTATGATGTTTCAGTGTAACGGCTGTCAGCCGATGCAATTCTTTTGATACGCTTCTACCATCGGCTGATTAGCCGATCCGGTTGTTACCCTTCTAATATCGGCTACTGCCGATATTCTTTTGTTCTGTCCTACATCGGCTGCACATAGTCGATGTATCGGAGATGCACACACGATCTTAGGATTCTTGCTATCGACCGATCCAAGCCGATTTTAGTTGTTTTCCATATCGGTCAAATATGGCCGATCAATCCTTAGTTTTCCCATCCTGATCCACACACTTCTATCAGCCAATTTATCAGCTAAGAAATCGGCTATATACCTATCGGTCACATACCCTCAACCACACTCCAATCGGCTGCACATCTGTAAAACATATCATCATCGGCACAAACACATCAGCCACATCCTCTTCAGTCTAATTCCGCACTTGTGGTCTCATCAGCCTAGTCTGATGTTAGTGTTCTGTTCCACCTAGTTCTTGTAACAGGTCTGACTTAGATAACCCCATCGGCTGTACGTCACTCAATTGTTGTACTGATATAATCAAGCGGATGCAACCACACCTAGTTACCTAGGATAACCCTTAAGCACATCTCAGTTAAGACACAGCTGCTTTAGGAATCACCCCTCCGCTAAAGTAATCGATGCTTTCATCGATCAATTAGGAACCCGATGCACCTATCAATCAGCTACACAGGCCAAAGTACACAACCCTAGATCAGTAAGCTAACACAGTAGACACGCCTCTGTTAGGCACGACCAAAGCACATCAATCGGCTAGACCTGATGCACATGAATCGGTTAAGGCCAAGACCAATGCACCAACCATCAGTTAGGTAAAAATATGCTGATAACTAGATCTAATCAGCAAGATCCTTCCTTTTTCTATCCTTGAAGTACTGTACCTTCAATGTTCCTCTCCATATCAGCCGGTTTGACCTCAGATGAACCCAAATCGGCTAATCCCCTTGAATCATACATGGAGACCGCTCCTGCCAATTTCTCTTTCAAACGGAAAACAGCCGATTTCCTAAGGCAAAGTAGACAGCTCCCTCCTTTGCCAATTCCATCGGCTGAACCCTGTTATTTCCAATACACTTTGTTGTAGTCTTCAACAAATAGCCGATCTTAATTAGTTGTCCACCTAAAGTTCTGTCTAAGTTTAGTTTCAGATCTTTTTGGGTTGTTATATGAGTAATATATTAAATGAGTGTTGGATTGCAACTTTATTGTGAATTAAGATAGTTTTATGTGCACACTTTAAATGTAATGTTGCATTGCATGTAGATATGACTACTTCCGCAAACGGTACCTACAAGATCTCCCAGGAGTCTACGGAGGATATTCCTGAGGACCAAATGAACGTCACCAAGGGATTATCGGAAGCCCCGAACCAAAGTTTGGAAGATAATAATACTAACATCCTTGACTTCAGCCCCACCAGTAAAGGCAAGCCCCAGACATATCCCACTACTTTATTTACACTGCAATCTATGTCTATTTGTCTATACTTATGCATTAAGTCCAGGAATTGTAATGAAACCCTAGATGCATGGATACTAGGAATCCAGTGTATTGTACCCGAGTCCTTATCGGATAGATGCTCCGCTAATAGGAACGGTAGAAGTCGGGTGATTTCTTGTCACTCGCGCGATATAGGAGTTGAATGTTTACTATCTTGCAATCACTATAAGGATCATGGATGGGGTCATGTGCAGTAACATGACCTGGAAGTTTACCCCGTCTGTGTTGATAAAAGTTGATAAGGTCGCAGTGTGTGGTAGTGGTGGCTAAGCGTTTGAAAGTACTAGCCACATGCCGCGAAATATGGTAAGCGGTAAGCCTAGTACCTGAATGGCCCGGCAAATGGACATGTCTCCACCACTCGATCTTTATTTTATGTTCACACGCACCAACGTGTGGGAGTACGTTCTGCAAGGCAGACAGGAATATGGGATCATGTAGTCGCGCTACAGACGTATGTCCTGCACAATTGGTGTGCGTATGGTCCTGCAGTCGCTTGTGGTGGCCCTGATCCATAACCCAGAATATAAGGGAAACGGTTGCTTCGGAACGATCTTTGGATGTTCCAAGCGTGTGTGTTAGGTTTACCTTGCAAGGTTTGAAATTCGATTCAGAATCATCCATTTCTCGCGGAGATTGAGACTACTTATCCCTTTTGCCACATAGAGTAAGAAGTGTAACTATTGATGGAATAATCCGGATGAATGATAATCTCTACCTTGCTTGTTTAGTGTAGGTGCTAACCTAGAATGGATAATCAACTAGAATATGAAAGCTAAAACTTGAAAATAGTTCATACTCTTTGTTGCTTTTCAGCTGAAATTAAACCCAGAACCATTTCAAACCTTCATAAGTCTAGTTACATGGCTAAGTATACCATGAAACGGGTAAGCCTTGCTGAGTATTAGTATACTTAGCCTTGCTAGTTATATGTTTTTCAGGTAATGTCTTTGAAGACCCTACTCTTCCCCTGTCTTGGTCCTGTGCTCTTCCAGATGATTGGTCCGTGGAATGGGATTCGTCCCCGGCCAACACTGATGATACCGAGTGATGTCGTGCCTGGGCTTAGCATGACATCCATCTTGACGACATGCTGTAAATCATCGCGTATATTTTCCGCTGCCAAAAACCATAACTTTAACAGTTTGTAATAATTTTTCTAAATTTAGAACTTCGAACCACTTTTGGAAACTCTTGTAATGTAATTCCCTGTGATGTAAAATATGATGGTGACTGTATCTCTAGACTCACTTTCGTGTGAGGTAACCTTATTTGATCCTGTATCGGTGGTTTATCGGGACGCTACCCGATAGGTCAAGGGATTATACCGTTTGAAGTACGTTGGAGCCCTTTGGAGTGGACTTGCGTACTTGAGCTGGTATAGTTCAGGTTGGTTCTGCCACAGCGCGGGCCGGGAAGCGGCGGGCGGGGTGCAGGAGCGGCACGTGGCGCGAAGGAAGGCGGCGCTGAGGCCGCTGGGGCTCGGGAAATGGTCGGCGAGGGCGGCGGAATCACGAGCGCGGGCAGAGCAGGGGAGAGGACTGGAGGTAGACGAAGGGGGACCTAGCTGCAATTTCCCAAAAGTGTAGGGACTCCACTGTAAAACCTAGTTAACTTTCAAATCATAGCTCAAATAAAAATGTGCCCGAAAGAAAAAGTGTAGGGTTTAGCAAGATCTACAACTTTTCTTTAAGGTTCAGTTGCAAAAGAGCTAAGGATTTGAATCTACTTTAAAACATGGCAAAGTTTTAAACTTCGGAGAAATCCTATTTAAAATCTACACTCCACTTAAATCCTTTGGGTAGTTTCACCTCTATTTGTGGTTTAAAGGTAAGTTCTTACCTTTTTGCAAAACAACCTTCATATGTTTTGATTTTACCTCCCATTCTCGCCCATTTTACACCAAAGGACGTAAATTTTCCAGAATTATAAAAATATCCTTTTGCCTTTGCATTAAAGTTTTAGCATACATACAAAAGGTCAAACACACACACTTTATACTAGAATCTAGGGTGTTTTAATCCTAAGTACCTGAATGTCACAATTGATCCACTTGCTGTCCTTTTTGTTGTCCTCGTCGTAGAGTCTTTTCTTCAAGCTATTAAGAATCAAGCCGTTGGCGTGCTCAACCTGGCTAGTTATCCAGTTGCAGAAGCGACCCCACAGGCTTGTACTTTCGAGCCACTAAAACGTACTTGACCTCAATGGCACTGTGTTTGCAGAAATCCCAACACTGATGCGAGTGGAAATTGGATCCCAGGTCCGTGATGATAGTGTTGGGGAAGCTGAATCGGTGCAAGATGTCGCAGATGAAGCTAACCACTCAATCTGCAGAGAGCTTTGTGATTGGTTTGTACTTGATCCACTTCATAAACTTATCAATAGCCACCAACACGTGAGTAAAACCTCCTGCCGCAGTTGTCAAGGGCCCTATCATGTCCAGACCCCAGCATGCAAATGGCCATGAAGGTGGTATGGTGATAAGGTTGTGGGCCAAGACATGGGGCTACTTGCTGAAGAACTGGCAGTTTGTGCACCGGTGAATGAGTGCTTTGGTGTCTGGCAAAGCAGTTTGCCAGTAGAAATCGGATCTGAAAGCTTAGCTGACTAGTGTGCGAGAAGCAGCATGGGTCCCGCACACCCTTCGTGAATCTCTTGGAGTATATCTCTGCCTTCCTCCATATGGACACACTTCATGAGTATGCCTGATGCTGATCCACGCTTGTATAAGTTGTCCCCGACAAGAACGTACCCTTTGCTGTGCCTTAGAATGCGTGTGGCCTCATCGCTTTTTGGGTCGACGCCGCGGGGGGGGAGGGGGGGGGGTAGTTTGTGCTCCTGGATGTAGTCGATAAATGCCACCTGCCAGTCGACCTCGATCATCAAGACTTCTTGATCGGGTTCCATTGGACCCTGAGCGATGGTTCTCAGATCTGGTGTCTTGATGGATGGGTAATGCAACTCGTGAATGAAAACTCCTAGTGGGATGTTAGCTCGATCAGAACCCAATTGTGAGAGCACATCCGCTCCCACATTGTTGTCGTGAATCACATGATGAATTTCCATCCCTGAGAACTTGTTCTCGAGCTTGTGTATTTCTGAGATGTACGCGTCCATGGTGTCCTTGTTGATGTCCCACTCTTTGTTGACTTGTTGGACCACCAGCAAGGAGTCACTGTAGACAAGTAGTCGCTTGATGCCTAAAGAGACTATCAGGCGTAGCCTGTGCAATAGTGTCTCGTACTCGGCTTCATTGTTGGAAACCTCAAATAGTATTTGGAACACATACTTGAGTTGTTCTCCTTTTGGACTGATGAAGAGTATTCCCACGCCACCGCCTCCGAGCTTGAGTGAGCTATCAAAGTACATCATCCAATGCTCTGGCTGGTTGTCTTGGGCTTCCACTTGGTTTTCTCGCCATTCCTCCATGAAATTGACTAGTGCCTGCAACTTGATGGCCGTCCGGGGCTTGCAGTTGAGGGTGAGAGTACCCAGCTCCACTGCCCACATGGAGATGCACCCGGTGGCATCTCGATTGTGGAGGATATCCGCCAATGGGAAATCAATGACCACTGAGATGTTGTATGCGTCAAAGTAGTGGCGAAGCTTCCTAGAGGTGATGAGAATACCGTAGAGTAGATTATGAATTATCGAGTGATGAACCTTGGATTTAGAAAGGACTTCACTGATGTAGACTGGCCGCTGCACACCGAAGGCATGGCCTTCCTTTTGGCGTTCCACCATGATTGTCGTGCTGACGACGTGAGTAGTCGCGATAGATTAGCAGGTTCTCACCTGGTTGCGGAGCCGTTAGGATAGGGGGCGACTGCAAATGATGCTTGAGATCTTCCAGCGCCAGCTTCGCCTCCTTGGTCCACTGGAACTTGTCATGGCGCTTGAGCAATTTGAAGAATGGTAATCCCCATTCTCCAATTCGCGAGATAAATCTGTTCATGGCCGCCATACAGCCTGTGAGCTTTTGGGTATCCTTGATCATCCGTGGAGCATCCATATCTGTGATGGCGGTGATCTTCTCCGGGTTTGCTTCAATTCTTCGGTGACTGACGATGAAACCGAGTAGTTTTCCTTGTGGCACGCCGAAGCCGCACTTGGTTGGGTTAAGCTTCCATCAAAACTTGCATAAGCTGTTGAAGGTTTCCTCAAGATCAGGGATGAACTCATCATGGGATCTAGTCTTGATGACCACGTCGTCCACATAGGCTTCAACGTTGCGATGTAGCTGATTAGCAAGGCATAATTGGATGGCCCACTGATAGGTGGCTCCTGCATTCTTCAACCCGAAGGACATGGTTGTGTAGGCATATGCTCCAAAGGGGGTGATGAATGCTGTCTTGATCTGATCTTCTTCCTTGAGAGTGATCTGGTGGTAACCCAAGTAGCAGTCGAGGAAAGAGAGCAGGATGCAGCCAGCCGTAGAGTCGATGACTTGGTCGATGCATGGGAGCGCGAAGGGATCCTTTGCAATGTTTGTTGAGATCAGTGTAATCGACACACATCCTCCATTCATTATTATTCTTTTTCAAGACTAGTACAGGGTTGGCTAACCACTCAGGATGGTAGACTTCTTTAATGAAACTAGCCGCAAGTAGTTTTGCTAGCTCCTTCTTGATGGCCTCCCTCTTGTCGGGAGCGAAGCGTTGTAGTCGTTGCTTCTTTAGAGTGGCTTTGGGGTCAACTTTTAGGCAATGCTCGATCAACTCCCTTAGGCACCCCTAGCATATCCGCTGGTTTCCATGCGAATATTTCACGGTTAGCCCTAAGGAAGCTGACGAGCGCGCTTTCCTATTTGTCACTCAAGCCACCTTCGATCAAAGCAGTCTTGGACGAGTCACCTTCTTGTAGCTGGATGGCCTTCATGCCGACATCTCTGGGGTTTGGTTTTACCCTCGACTGGCGAAGACTTCTGTAGAAGGTTCTGGCACGCGTTATATCACAGCGTACTCGATCGCCTCTTGGTCGTAGTCGTACGACTTCTTCAAGTTGCCGTGCAACATGAGTACACCTGTCTTGCCTGGCATCTTGAGTAGTAGGTAGACGTAGTGATGCACGGCCAAGAATTTGACCAATGCTGGTCTGCCGAGGATGGCGTGGTATGACGACTCGAAGTCAGCCACCTCGAACTTTATGTACTCTGTGTGGTAGTTCTCCTTCATCCCAAAGGTGACTGGCAGGACCACTGAACCGAGTGGTGTAGCCGCATTTCCCGAGACGATGCTGTAGAAGGGAGCTTTACTAGGAGTGAGCATCTTGGAGATATCTAGGCCTATCTTTTTCAAAGTTCTCGCAAAGAGCAGGTTGAGGCTGCTCCCACCGTCGATGAGTACTTGAGTCAACTGTGAGCCCACCACGACAGGATCTAGGACGAGCGGGAATTTTCTTGGCTCGGAGAAGCTGGTCCACTAATCATCCCTGGCTTGACAGAGAGGATTTCACACAAGGTCAGCTTCTGCGCATGCTTCGAGGGGAAGCCGCCGTCTCCGCTGAAGATGACGTTGATGACATTCTTCGGGTCTTGGAAATCTTGAGACCCCAACTTGTCACCCTCATCATCGTCCTCCTGATCCTTTTAGCTTTCTGTCTTGGGGGAGGGGTGGAGCGTTGAGTGACTTGTGGAGTCTGACGCACTCGAAGAGCGTATGCCGTGACTTCGGGTGCATCAGGCATTGTTTGTGCAGGACTTTCTCAAACTGTGCTTGATTGCTCCCTGACTTCTTGCCCCACGGATTACACTCAACAATCATGAGTTCATAGTCTGGCTTGCGTTTTCGGGGATTCCCCGAGTTGTTCAGCTGGCCCTTGTCGATGTGGTTGTTGCCGTTGCTTTGCTTGTCATTATTAAGCTTGGTGAAGCGATCATTCTCCTCATCCTCCTGGTCAACCCACCGTGCCATCATGTTGTGCAGTTCCACGGTGGTAGTTGGGAGGTTGTGTCCGAAGTCGTGGTACGTGTGCTTCGAGAAAAGGCCGTTCTGGAAGCAGCGGATGACGTTCTCGTCGGTAATGTTGGCGATGGTGGCCCGCATCTCAAAAAAACACAGGGTGTAGGACCTCAGGGTCTCGTTCATCTCCTACTTGACCTGGGACAAATCATGATGAGTACCTGATGGGATCATGGATCCCTGGAAGTTGTTGATGAAGGCCCGCTTGAGGTCCTCCCAGGAGTCGATGGAGTTTGGTTTAAGGCTTTCAAGCCAAGTGAGGGGTGCAAATTCCAAGGCTATTGGGAAGTAGAGTGCCTTGGTGGAGTTGGATCCCCCTAAGACCTCGATGGCAACGGAGTAGCATCAAATCCATTGGCACGGGTCTTGCTTGCCATCATACTTAGGGATTATGACTGGTTTAAAATCCTTGTGGTAGGATTTCTCAGTGATATTGGAGATGAAGGCAGGGAAGCGGTCGTTATCATCATCATCGTGGTACCTGTCAGGATGGTCCCTTCTCCTTGCCTCGATGATTCACCATGCGTCATGGCCGTCATTTATTTTCTGCCTAAGATCAATCGTGGGAGCATCTTGGAGGCTAGCCTCGGGTGGAGCTTCGTCTTGAGGCCTTGCATCGTGCCGGTTGCGAGGTGGACGAATGGATTGTTGCACCTCTTGTTCGACGTTGCCACGCGCAGACTGCTGGCCCTGGGGATTGCCATGGCCGACTGGATTGTCCTTGTTGCGCTGGCGATTGTCGTTCCTCCGATATCTAGAGCCTCCTCCAGGGGTGCAACTAATCTTTAAAGTGTCTCCATAGCACTCAGATCTTGAGAGCATGTTCCGAGTGGAGGACTCTAGGAGTTGCCCATCGAGTTGCACGTACGCTCATCGGCAGACATGTCCGCGAGTAGTTTAGCGTCATACTCGGGACCCGGCTCGTCGTCATTCGCATTGCGAAGAGAAGCCATGTAGACTTGATGGTCCGGCAAGTTGTCAGCTGTATGGCTGTACTCGAGTAGCTCTGTGCTGCCCTCTCCCCCTTCCGAGATGGGAGAGAGGGGTTTGCTCTCTTGGAAGGGCAGTTCCTGCGTGAAGGCCATAAGGCGGGAGTCATACTTGAGTAGTTGAGAGGGCTCTAAGCCCTTCCAGTACACGAAATGGCCTTGCAGTGTAGACGTTATGGTTAAACCCAGGTGACTACCCGAAAAGGATTCAGGGTGGTCATCAGGTTGCGAGTGGTTGTCAAGAACAGGGGCCTCCTTACAAGCGGTGGCTCCCTCATCCTCGAGTCTTCCTTGGCTCTGACTTGAAGGTGTAGTACTAGTCGCTGAGTACCCTTCATTTGAGTTTGAGTAGTTGTCGAAAATGGGGGACCACCTGACAGGCAGTGGCTCCCGCGTCCTCAAGCTTGAGCAGATGATCTAAGTCCTCTTTCAAGTCGGAGAGGGACTTGGACTGTGTAGCCTTCTCAGATCGGTTTGAATCTGATCCGAGTAGTCCTTGTGCAGCGCGAGTTGAAGTCGCGTCAAAAACGAACATCATCTCGATCTCCCCGGTGCGATCGGGGAGCAGCAACTCATCGAGGTTGTTGATGAACTCGTCGAGGTTTTTGCGTCGAGTTGCTGCAAAGGCCTCTGGCTTCCTGGAGTCGGCTAGGTGGCTGTTGAAGCCACTCGAGCCGTTGGCGACACAGATCTAGAAGCCGAAGATGAAAGTTGTGCCCTCATCGGGCATAGTGTTGGTGAAGCTAAAAGATGCCATTGAGTTCTTCGGTGGATGCTCGATGAACACCCCTACCTGGCGTGCCAGCTGTGGGTGTTTTATCGCCACGCCCACCGAGGAATACCCTCGAGATGGTGAGTTTGTAGGTAGGGTGTTGCCGAGATTAGGAACTTGAAGGTGCAAGAAAAATAAAGTTTAGACAAGTTCGGGCCACCGAGAGCGTAATACCCTACTTCCTGTGTGGTTTGTATTGCCTTATGTGGTGATCAGGTGATCTGTTCTTTGAAGGGATCCCTATCCGACCTTATATATTTTTGAGGGGACAGGGTTACATAGGAGTCCTAGTCAGATATGAGCTCAGGAGTCCTACCCGAGTAGTATTCGGGTAGTTTCCTTCTGTTCCGACTAGTTTTACTACTGTATGAGTAGTTCCACTATGAGTAGTTACAACTGGTGTAGAGCGTGGGCCATGTCCCACCCCTTATCCTGTAAGATATAGGCCATGTGCGCAGTCCCGTGGGCCTGAGTGTGACAAAGTGCCCTCTAGTGAATACCCATTCTCCAACTCTGGATTGACAGATTCCAAATCGAGCACACCCTTGGATCTTCTCACAAGACACCTCCTTAAGAGCTCACCAAGAACACCACCAGCAAGCCGTCTAGGTGATGCCGATCACCAAGAGTAACAAGCAAAGAACTTACTTGACCTGCACCAGATCAAGAGATGGATGGATCACACTTTCTGCTCTCTTAAATTAAGCAACTTGCAAAATCACTTTATTTAGTGCTTCACTTGCCCTTGACTCCCAAATATGAGTATGAGACTTTTCCGGTACCAAGAGTGATTTCTTGGAGAAGATGAATATGTATATATAATGTATATATAGACCAACTCCAACGAACTAGCCGTTACCCTTTATGCTTATAATGGCCTGGTTCGGTCGCCGCTGGGAAAGCATCACCAAATCAATCACCAAGATAATCCATATTCATATCTGTATCCGATAGATATCCATGCTCGACTCTGTTTCTGAAAACAAATACTATTTACATACCTAAACACAGGTGTATGGGTGTACCAAACGCAAGAATGTAGACGGTGTAGATGAAAACCCTATCCTATCTAGTGGCGCTATTGAGGAGCTACCGATAAATAGATGTGGGAGTGCGGTGACATGGCCGCACGCGGCAAAGCGCATGGAGCTTCTTGCAAAGTGTGGCGTTCAATGACATATCTCGCTCATCCACGGCCACGAGGAACCCATATAGGATGGCACACATCGCGGAATAGTTTGTAAAGCTGTGTCGCACCCTGTGCAGAGACATTGGGCTGTCTATCGACGTCGTACTCCTACTCCATCCTCAACGCGACACTGTGCGTGGGACGTTGAGGCGTGCAGAGTTGTTGAATTTAAGGATTGTATGATTATATGCATTTTAGGTGGCTTGAGTAGGGGTTCGAGGATTATATGCGTTTTAGGTGACAATGATAGGTACTATACAGTCAAGATGATGAGCATGGTCATTTTCAGAACGCGCTAACATGCTAACTTAACCCCTACTAGCTGCTAGCATGGTGTTTTTTTGCTAGCGTGTCACCTTGATGACCAATCTAAACTCACCTACCAAATTAGCATACCCAAATGAGCAATCGAAGAGATGATATATCTAAGTGCACCCACCTGCTATGTTTGTGTATCAATTGTGCATTTGACTCTTCCTATTAATGGTGTTGATCTTGAAGTAGATCTATGACTGAGACCCATCTCCTACCTTTTGGAATGTATCTGTTTTAAGGACCCCAAATCTAATATGGTTTTTGGTTGAGTTGATGGATGTCAACACATCCAACTGGACCATGCTACTGTGATTTAGTGCATCCGTATATTCAGAGGTGAAAATATAGATCGTGGGCGTAGAATAATGAATAAACATAGAAGATATAATAGGACAAAAATCTAAAATGAATAAAAAAGAAAAAATGTAGGAGTTGGTTTGGGGATAGTTTAATAATCTCAATTTGACTCACTTCTCACAGTTAATGCACTTATTGGTTTCATTAAGAAAAAGTGAAAAACACATGCTGGTTGATTTGGTACACTACTAGCTTCTTTATTTAACTATATATGGGGAGGTGCAGGGCATATGAGAAATTTACTTTTTATGAAGAGGAATGACGTTCTTTCAATTCAAACTCGTCTACACTCTGGCAATCAATGCCGTCATCGATTAAAAAAAGAAGCTGTTTGTTACCTACATGTGACAGACAAGTAAGCAGACGTTTTTGCTGATTACTCCATCCATCTTAAAGCTAAAGCGATGAGAAAAAAAAAGCACATCCTTTTTTGCCCATCGTCCAAGCCCTCCAAGTAAGATCGAAGAGCCAGTAAAGAAGCACCGAGCACGACGAGTTTTCACCGGGCAGGTGATCCCAACAACAAGCCATTATTTATTGATGGCCCTCCACCAGTCAAAAGCGCACAGAAAGCACACATGGTCTCTCCCAGGCTCATTCCAGTTCCTCTCTAGCTACTTTTAAGTCTATCTCCAACCACCGTTCTCTGTATCTTTCTTTGTATCTGTCATTTACATACTTCTCTATAGATTCTCTCCTCTATATCTCATTTCTTTCCAACAACGTTCTCTAAATCTCGTTCTCTATACATTAAACCCTATATTAGAAACGTATTTTGTTCCAAATTTTTGTATGTACGTATTTATCATACCTCAAATGCTATGGACATATTTTATTTTTATTTAATCCAGTATTTAAAATGTAAAGAAAAAATAGAGAAGATGAGAGAGAATCTCTATATATAGAGAAAATCTGTAGCGTTCTCTATTTTAAAGAACCATCTAGAAAACACTGCTGGAGTAACGAATTTTCAGGAATAGAAAACGGTACAGATTCCGCCGTTGGAAACAGCCTAACATTTCCCAGCGGCCAGTACACTCCACTGCAGGAGGCAAAGCGGGTTCACGCGTGAAGGAGGGCTTTCTTCTCCCCCGTCTGGTACGTTTCCTGCGGAACTCACAAGCATCCTCCGCAGCTCCGGCCAACCAGCTACAGCCACAGAAGGCGTGGTGCAGGAACTCTCGTTAGCTACTAGGAGAAGAGATGAAGGACATAATGGGGATCCCCGGGACGCTGGGCGGCTTGGCGCTGCGGGTTTCGCAGTTCGTGTGCGCTGCCGGTTCTCTGGCAGCCATGCTCTCCGCTTATGGCTTCTCCAACTACAGCGCCTTCTGGTAACGCCTCAAACTGCCTCTTTCCTTTGGGTAAAACAATTGTGAGCTCTCTTGTTTTGTCTAGCCGTCGTTTCTTGCAATTTAGTCTGACAATGGTACCTCGAGATAAAGGCAGAATGTGCTTCTGTTTTTTCTTTCCAGTTTCCTTTTTCTTTTCTTAAGTGTACTACTGGGTTTGAGGTAGCATATGCATGCTGAATTTGGTGGCTGAAGATGCAATTTTGAAGCTTTTTATTTCTTCTTCCTGAGTGGAACTTTTAGACCTTCGCTAGCAAATTAAAATGTTAACCAGTGATATGGAAAAAAATTCATCCTTCCTACTATTATGCTTTTGGATTAAAATTTTTAGATTACTAGTCTTTGGGCCTTCACACAATCTCACGCCAGTTCGTTTAAAAAAAAAACATTGGGCCTTCACGAGGTTGGTTTTGGATGCATGCATGTACGTTTTGTAGTTTTTATTTTCTTTTTTGGCCACTAATAGTTTTCATCTGTGAGATTGAGTTCCCTTTTCTTCCCTTTCAATTAAGTTACTTTTTCTCCCAGATTTTCATTTCATATGTTTGACATTCGGCTGTTTCGGGGTTGCATCTCAGTATAGATTGGCATTCTGGCAACTGAAGTGAGCAAGAAACGCTGATGGGTGATGGAATGTAGTCTTTAAATTGGGATTTTTAGTTTCAACAGCTGGACAGGAGTACTGGACTACTCAACATTGCACAATGATAGGCCTGCATCATGGAAAAAGAATGTGAAGGACAATATTTACCATTTTCAGCTATATACTAATAGAATTATTGTTTCCCTAAGCACAGTACATAGATGAGATATTTGTTGATGGCTTTGATGTATTATTATTGTTCAACATTGCTTCAGCATGTGCTTTGTTTAATATATATAAATCCTTGACATCATATATGCCTTCTGAGGATCACCTATCCTGATCTATCATTCTTTTATTTTCCAGTTACTTGGTTCTTCAAATGACCCTGCAGCTTATTTGGAGTTTCATCCTTGTTTGTATTGATATCCATTCTTTGAAGATTAACTGGGACCTTCGCAGCACTGGGAATTTATGGAAGTATGTTATAGGTGACTGGGTAAGTCGTTTACTTTTGACTCTTCAAATGTTTTCACTTCTATTTAAATTTTTCTAAAAGCGCTAGATTGGGTGGTTGTTAGGGATGCAAGTTATATATATTTTGGGTCATTGGATCGACCCAAAAAGTTGATAAAATGAACTAGAATAGTATTCCGTATAAATAATTTGAAGAGAGAAATGAATTAGAGTGGTATGCCATCATAATTAATTAGCTGATAAAAAATACCAGTGGGTACCCACTTACATCCTTAGTGGTCATTCATGATGCATCCATATCCTATTCAAAAGTTGCAAAACACACAAAAATTTGTGTTCGGGCCTTCTTTGGGTAGAATGATTTCCTCCAAATAGCCCATACACACGTATATATATTGGGGAGGGAAATAAGCATGTTTTCCTGCCAATCCATCCCATTTTTGTATGTTCTGCTAGCAGCATACAAAATCATCATGAACTATCACACTAACCAAAGGTGAAAAATAAAAGTTCTATGTGTGCAAAAAATATGTAGACATAAAAAACAGAGTCATATTCTTTTCTTATACTAGTATATATGCCATCGCAGTAGTGTCAAAACTCAAAACAACACTCAAGATCATATATCAAGCATAAATAAAATGAACCTTTTTGTTGTGCTGTAACCAAGATGGTTACCAAAATCCATTTTGTTTCGCAGCATCTTTTTGTTCTAGACAAGCAGGGGCATAATTTTTGTGAGTAACAAGGAGGGATATAATTACAAACTGAAACTAATTTTTTCACCCTACCACCGCATCTGTAGCTTAATGAACTCTGCAATGCCATATTGCTCGACTCTTTCTTCCTCAAACTATCAATGATGTGGGTATGTTTGCTATAGATCTTGGCGATCGGCTCACTGGCAGCAGCTTCTTCCGCTACCGCTGTGGCCATTCTTCTTGCGATAGATGTCGAATTCTGCAGGGTGAACCCGTATCTCTCATGCAGCCGGTACAAGGTTTTTGTCATTCTAGCATCCATGGCATGGTCATTCATAGCTGCATCTGCAGGTTCCACATTCTGGCTGCTTGTTTCACTTTCCGAGTAACTTCTTGTGTTCGATAACCATCCTGTTGCAACTCTGCTTGAGAAATTTAAAATTTAATTAGAATGGAAATGTAGCTGTTGCCCTGTGTAGATTTACAATGTACTTTGTCTGAGAGATTTCTCATAGTCTAACAGCCATTCAAAGAGCCATGGAAGAAGGATTCTGTATGTTGGTGGGAGAGGACGAGACGTGAACCATATTATGCGAGAAAATTAATCTGTGCTTACCGCCCCTCAATATAATGAAACAGATTCTGAACTTCCATTGAAAATTTTCCATATAAAACTGAAATCTTATCTCCCCTAAATGTGACCATATTATGCATCAGACAGTCGTTTGGAAAAACTCTAATCACTATGCAATTGCTTTTGATATGGGAATATACGCAAGTTTTCTAGACCAAGCAGATTTTGCAAACATAACGTTTCACATATCAACATTGGGTTTGCATCTTGTAATCTTTGCTAAACTTTCTCCGCAAGTTGCATAGGAACGGCACAGCATTACGGGTGTGAATTAATGATCTTTAGGTGCACCTCCAACCCTTTTTAGTTTAAATATTTGTTCTACTTCTTCAAAACAGGATCTGAGAAGTAGTACAAATATTTGAACTACATAGGGTTGGAGGTGCACATAAGGATCACTAATTTGCACCCCTACACAGCATGTTCTGAGATTTGGTCAAACCTTCCATCTAATTAAATGCACCTAGAGTTATGTGCTAGCCACCACTATTAAAGGATTCCCAATACACAAGAATCATGCATCTGTCTTGATCATCCCATATATGTATCTCTAATCAACATGAACAGAATGGTAAGCACGAATCAAGGTGAAGAAGAACCGAAAAGTTTCATGTTTCACAGCAAAACTCACAAATCCTAGTCAAGATATTCTTTTTCTACATTAAATCGAGCCCAAATATTCAATTTAGAAATGCTAGAACATAAATGTAGAATCTGCTGTAATTTCTCATAAATACTAGAATAGGAATAGGAAAAATGAATTGAAAAAGAATCAGCACTAATAAGAAAGTGTTTTGACCATGAGTCAAAAGTACGACCAAAATCCATCAAGCACCGCTGTACATTACCTTGCCACAAATTCAGAATTGATGCTAGCTTCACCATAAAATTGCAATATTGTCCCACGCCGATGAAGCAAACAAAATGGCGAAGAATGAAGAAGAAAATCCAATCGGAGATTGAATTTAGATAGGAAAAACAATTGCGATCGTTGACATACACTTTGTCATCTTAGTTTGCTGCATTTACGGTGGAGTGTGGTGACGGTGACCTTAATGACTTCAACCTATAAACGAATACTCCAACTCCGATGACAAGGTTGGAGTTCTTGACGTCGTTGGTCACAGGGAATGCTTGCGCGTGCATGTGCGCTTGGAGTTCCTCCGCTTCAGAGCGAGGATGTTGGCGATGGCCAGGACTCGCTTCCTTACTACACATGCTAGGAAAGAGCAGCAGCTCAAAAACACAGAGAAGAGACTCAGTTTGTGGTGACGAACGCCTGTATTTTGGCTATTCCTGATAACAGATACACTACTCCTGCCATCGAACACATCGTCTGCGGTAGCTTTATAACAACGGCGACGCAGCGCCCACGCACCCACATCTGCTACCTTCACGCGCACACCACGCTTGAAGCCCGACGACCCGACCTGCACTCGTTCGTGAGCCACTCGCTCCTCCGCGAGACCCGATCCTCCATGCAGAGCTTAAGGCGCACTCCCGCAACGTACGCTCGCGTCTTGACTGCTTACACACGCACACACGAACTAACGCATGCGACACAGACCAATGGGCACTGCCAGAACGTGACCACATCAACGCTCTGCACTTGCACGCGTCCTGAACTGTGGACTAACACACGCACGCCCAGAACACACCGTGGCGTGGTTTATTCCTAACAGAGGATAGGGGAGCTGCCGCCCACGCCAGCGAGCGCGTGGAGTCAACAAAGGCGGTTGGCTGCTGCTCGTCGGGCTGTGGTCCCTGTTGGATTGCTCAATTAGAGCTATTAAAGAGGATTAATGACTCAATTAAAACTTAATTATACAGCAATTAAGTCTTGACTGTTGTCAATAATTGATGATATTTACTACTCATCCATTACTAGTAACTGATGGCGCATATTAACAATGTCCAGGTTCATTCTCTCCTCCCTCCATGCACGCCTATATAAGAGGTAGCTCTTCTCCCCTTCGCTTGCGTAAGAGACACTGCACCAAAATAGCTCAATTTCGTCGACCACATTTATTTTCATCGTTCCACGGCAAGCTGATAAAAATAACTAAATTAAACTTATTTCCGTCGGTCTAACTACGGCCAACGAAACTAAAGTACTGTCGCCTAGTTAGGGCCAACGAAACTAAAGTAACATTTTCGTCGGCTTAACCTAAGCCGACAAAAATAAGTCTAATTTCGTCGGCCTCACTCGAGCCGACGAAAATACAGTTGCCCTAAGTGTTCACCCAACTCACCTTCTCTTTCTTTCGCTGCCGCCCGAGTTTTCCCTGCCCCTTGCGCCGCCACCGCCACCGCCCCCATGCCCCGTTGCCGCCCCAGCGCCCCCACGCCGCCGCCACCGCCGCTGCCGCCCCAGCGCCCCGCCGTGCCCCGGCGCCCCCGCGCCACCGCCGCCGCCCCCACGCACCGGGCCCCCGCGCCCCACGCCCCTGCGCCGCTGCCCCCGCGCGCCCCCATGCGCCCCGTGCCCCGCAGCCGTCCCCGCGCGCGGCCGTCAGCGCCCCGCGCCGCTGCCCCCCCGTGCCCGCGCTGCTGCCCCCCCCCCCCCGGTGCTGCCCCCGTGCTGGCGCCACCCACACGTCCGAGCCGCCGCCGCCGTGTGGCAGAACCAACCTGAATTACACCGGCTCAAGTGCGCTGATCCTTTCTCGGAAGGCAGAAATGACTCAACTGCACTTCAAACGGTGTAATCCCGTGGTCTGTTGGGTAAAGTCCCGATAAAACCACCTAACTCAGGATCAAAATAAGGTACCTCGCACGGAGGCGAGTCTAGAGATACAATCACCAACAATTTTACATCACAGGCATAATATTACATTAGTAGTCAAACATATATGATAGCAAGACCTAACTAGTACGAATTTATACAAACTGTTGAAAGTTATAGTATCTGCAGTGGAAAGTAAAATATGACACTACCAGACGTCGCAGAACGGATATTGAGCTAAGCCTAAGCCCAACATCACTCGGAGGGACCTGTGTTGGCCGAGGACGGATCCCATTCTACAGACCAACCATCAGGAAGAGCATAGGGTCAGGGCATAGGCAGAGTAGAGTCCTCAGGGGGATTACCTAGAACAAAAGTCACATTGCAAGGCTGAATAGTCTAATACTCAGCAAGGTTTACCCGTTTCATGGTATACTTAGCCATGTAGCTAGACTATGAGGGCTTGTAATGGTTCTGGGTATAATTTTAGCTGAAAAGCAACAAAGAGTAGATCCTTAGTTTCAACTTTTAGCTTTCAGGTTCTAGTTGGTTATCCATTCTAAGTAAGCAACTATAGCTACTCAAGCATGGTAGAACTTTTTAAACAAACATCATCTTTGATCATCATCAGGTTGCTCTTATTACTCTATGTGGCAAAGGGATCAAGTAATCTCAATCTCCGCGAGAAACGGACGATTCTAAATCAAATTTCAAACCTTGCAAGGATAAACCTAACTTACACGCTTGGAACATCCAATGATCGTTCCGAAGCAACCGTTTGCCTTTCATTCCAACTCGTGGATCAGTGCCACCACAATCGACTATAGGACCATACGCACATCCAATGTGCAGGACGTACGTCTGTAGCATGACTACATGACCGTACTCCTGTCCGCTGTGCGGAACGTATTCCCGCACGTCGGTGCATGTGTGAAAAACCAAATTACGAGTGGTGGGGGTATGTCCACTCCTCGGGCCGATTGGTTACTAGGCTTACCGCTTACCATATTTCACGGCATGTGGCTAGTACTTTCAAACGCTTAACCACCGCTACCACACACTGCGACCTTATCACATTTTCAAACATAGACAGGGTTTTTGCCAAGGTCATGAATCATACTCACAACCCCATCCGTCATCCTTATAGTGGTTGCAGGAATGTAAATATTGCAACTCCTATAAAGCTCGCGAGTGATAGGGAATCACTCGACTTCTATCGGTCCTATTAGCTTAGCAGCTAGTCGGACTCAGGTTCTAGTGTTCAATACATAGGTTCCTAGGAATATGCAACTAAAGTTTCAATACAATTCCTAGAAACTTAAATGCATAAGTAGATATACATGAATATATAAATTGCAGTGTAGTAAGAATAGCGGTTTATGTCCGGGGCTTGCCTTCGCTGATGGGGCTGGGGTCAGAGATGTCAATATTAAAAATTTTCGAACCGGGGTTCGGGGCTTCCGTTAAATCTTCGATGACGTTCCCATGGTCTTCAGAAATATCCCCTTCTAGCTCCGGGATCAGCTGGTAATCTTCGTCAGCGAGAGTTGTCGAGTCTATACGATATGCAAACATCACAGTTGAGGGAAATGCATGCACTTCCATTTCATTTCACGATAAAGTTGCAATCTACTAAACAAACATTCTATTTAGCAGATATATCATCTATTCTTATACTGGGCAATAATTTATCGAGTATAAACATAATTACCTAATTGCATTAATTGACAAGTTGAGTTACTCTAAGCAACTAAGCTAATTACGGTAAGTAGCATTGGAAAAGATCCTAATTTATCTAACCAATTCCCTTAAACATTATTAGTTTACTTTATCAATTAGACTAATGGTCTTTTTAAGAAAAAGGGTTATTATTTTAATTCTTGGTCAACTAATAAAACCTTAAGTTAGGAGTGATTACTAATGCTATAAAATTTTTAGACCATTTCATGTAGCATAGTAATCAGAATAATTAACTCAATCAAACAATATTTAGATCAAGAACTATTTTTCTAGTTTGATCTACTACAAACCTAAGGATAAAAATTTTACTGGAAAAAGGTTGATCTGAATCTAAGCTACTGTGATTTTATCAAGATTTTTATCCTTATTGCAATTATGCTATAATATAAACAGCATTGTGATATTAAAATCTATTTATATCAGAAGTTCTACACAAGATCTTGTGCTGAAAGTTTGTGAACATATCACACTACTCAAAAGTAATCCTCTAATTTAATTTCATAAATTTTCATAAACTAGAACTATTATTCATGAATTATCTTTGAATCTAAGCCTAAATTCATAACTCAAACTACTCTACGCCACTGATATTCAAAATTTTATCATGGATTACACATGTTTTAAGAAAGTTAGAGTAAAATTTTCAGCTACAAACACTAACAAATTCACCTAGGAATAAATCCTAAAGCTTTCATCAATATAAAACAAAGATACTTAAACATCATAGCTAGGAAACAGTTTTGAGTCCACAAATTTTACATAAAGCTATACATGAGACACAAATCCTATGTTTCAAATTTCAACAACAGCATAGCTATGGATCAAGAGATCTAATTAGCACACCCATTTCCTAGTATTTATTCTAATTCAAAATATTCACTTATTCAGCTCAAAGTTATAACACAAAAGTTGTAGAGTTTACCTCAAGGATTCAAACAAAACTGGTTTGACATTTTTCTAAATTTTCTACAAATTCTTACAAATTTCTAAATATCACTGGTTTAAATTGAAGGGAGGGACTGGAATCTTGCAGCCAGGCCCTCAGGAAGATTTAAATCAATGCAATCAAGTCCCTAGCTCATCGGGGAAGAAGAGCCGAGACTCGCCGGCTAAATTCCAGCGACGGTGGTCGCCGGCGGCGAGGGGGAACCGGTCAGGAAGGATCAGGGGGCTAGGGGGAACCTGACTGGGGGTGATGTGAAGGTCAGGGTCGACCGGAGGAGGTGGAACGGTGGTGACCCGAGGCGGCAGCGATGGAGCTCGACTACGGCGGCGGTGTTCCGGCGTCGTGGCTCACCGGCGGTGGATCGGAGGTGGGGGAATAGCTCCAGGGGGTCAAGGCGGTTCACTTGAGTTACTTGGCGGGAGCTAGGACGACCGGAAGAGCGGGTCCCCACGGCGACCCGGGACTGCGGCGAGGGGGAGCTCGTCGGTGAGGTGGATGCGGTGCTCAAGGGTGGTGATGGAGGGGCTGGCGAGCTTCACGGGATCACGGCGAAGCTATGGGAGGGGCTGTCGTGGATCGGGAGGGGCTGGGGTGGTCTGCCCACGGTGGACAGGGGGTTTCGCCGGAGAAGAACACGGACGGCGACGGTGGATCCGGGGTTCAAGGTGAAATGCGAGGACAAGAGAGAGCAAAATGGAGGGACGGGAAGCTACTGAAGGTCTTGGACCAGAAAAGAAGGGTGGGGGAGGCACGCATGGCGCTAGCCACGACGGCGGCAAGGTGGCGGCCGGGCAGAGCTCGGGCAGAGGCGGGGCGGCGTGGTGCGCGCGGGAGAAGGCTAGAGGAGCGGGGCTAGGGCGGCGGCCGGCTTGAGGGCGACGTGTGAGAGCTGCTAGAGGCAGGACATGGTGCCGGCAGAGCTGCAGCGGCGGTGAGCGGCGGCGACCGGCTGCACGGCAGAGGGGGAGCAGAGGAAGAAGAAGGGGGGGGGGCGCCAGGGGCTGAGGTGTAAACTTCAAAAACTCGAGAGACCTCAATGTAAAACCAAATTTTCTAACTGTTCTAAAGCTCAAATGAGAAAATGGTCAAAATAAAAGTTGTAGAACTTTTCAAACCTTACAACTTTTGTTTAGGGTTTAAATTCAAAAACTCAAAGGATAGAGCTTTATTTTAAAACCTTGGACTTAATTCAAACTTTTTAAAGTTTTTGTCCTTATTAAGGTAAATTTCATGTATTTTGGACTGAATTGCAAGTTTTATGTAATGCAATGATGACTAACACTCTTACACTTTAACCCTTAGTAAAAATTGGAAGTTATATTTGTAATTCACATATTTGCATAAAAGGACTCATATTTTTGAAAAAATTACACATATGTCCTTATTTCCAGACATTCACTCAATTTCACTCAATTCAATACATACATTACACATTCTTTCCTATTGTGTTACAATTTTGACACCTAGGGTATCACACGCCATGCTCCTCTCGGCCGTCCCCTGCTCGAGCTCAGGTATTAACCTGTTGATTGTAGTTATCTTTTGGTTAATCCTATTAGAAATGCGGTTGGTCTTATTGTAACTATATTTGTGATTCTATTCGTAGAAAATTTGTGATTGTTATAAGATTTATGATTCATTTCTTAGAAAATATATAACATTAATGATATCTAAAAAGATTTGTGTTACATATGCTTGATAATTTTTATTTGCTTAGTATCGTTAAGGAAGTAACATTTCTCAATTTCGTTAATGAAGTAGCTAGTTTGAGAAAATAGGAGATAATCGAAGTTGGATGTATGATGGTTGGAGAAGTAATGGAATGCCTACGCGAGAGTGGATGGTCAACACATAAGCTTTTGCTGATCATGTATTTTCCTTGTCTCCTGGCGGTGGTTTAGCAAAGTGTCCATATAACAAGTGTCAGAATTGTTCTCGTCAAGTCAAGATTGATATGGAGCGTCACCTTTGCAAGTCCGGTTTCATGCCGAATTATGAGAGGTGGTACGAGCATGGGGAGTCGCAGGAGCAGGAGGCATACAACCTAGTTGATAGCTTTGTGGGAAATGAAGATAGGATGGATGCAATGATGGATGATTTTGTCGAGCAGGTTGAGAATGCTGCTGAGGTCCCAGAATATTTTGGTCTACTTGCGTCATCAAAAGAACCATTACATGGGGCCACTACTTTATAACAGCTTGCTTCTGTGACACGGTTAATGGCTATTAAGTTGAAGTACAACTTTTCAGTAAGTTGTTATAATGATCTTGTTGACTTAATATTGGATATGCTTCCGAAACCTCACAAGTTCCCAAAAAACTTTTATTACTCAAAGAAGCTGTTAGCTGGTTTAGAGATGCCGTATCAGAAAATCCATGTGTGTGAGAACAATTGCATGTTATTTTGGAAGAAAAATGAAAATCTCAAGTACTGTTCATTTTGTAAGAAGTGCAGATACAAGAAGGTGGTGAACAAAGATGGAAGTGTGTAGATAACAAGTGTGCCCATTAAGGTGTTACGGTATCTACCTTTGAAACCAAGGCTTCAACGGTTGCACCTATCTCAGAAGACTGCAAAACATATGAGATGGCACAAAGAGGAAATTCGTAATAATACACGATGCATGAGTCATCCATCTGATGGTACGGCTTGGAAGGCCCTCGATCATTATGATCCAAGTTTTGCAAGAGACCCCCGAAATGTGCGTGTTGTGTTGGCCACTGATGGCTTCACTCCCTTTAACTCAAATACTGCCCCCTACTCATGTTGGCCAGTGATTACAATTCCATACAATCTTCCACCATTATTATGCATGTAGGATGAGTATTTGTTCTTGACTCTCATTATACCAGGGCCTGACAATCCCAGTAAGCGTTTGAACATGTTCATGCATCCATTGATTGATGAGCTGCATGACTTGTGGAATGGAGTTAGGACATATCACAGTAGTAGGAAGTAATACTTCAATATGCGGGTAGCATTTCTTTGGTCTATTCATGATTTCCCTGCATATGGAATGTTCTCGGGATGGAGCACGCACGGTCATCTATGTTGTCCGGTATGCATGGGTGATACAGATGCTTTTCGTTTGAAATATGGTGGCAAATTCTCCTTTTTTGATTGTCACCATCGGTTCTTGTCTCATGATCACCCGTTCAGGAGTCAAAGAGATGTCTTTCTCAAGGACACAATCGTTACTAAGGGTGCACCCAAGAGTTTGACCTGTCAGGAGATTGTAGCATGCCATTGTCAGTTAATTGCCACAGATGATGGGTTTGAAGGGGTAAAAGAGGAGCATAATTGGACTCATATAGCTGCCATTTGGAGCCTTCCTTATGCTACTGCTCTGTTCCATCCACATAATCTAGATGTAATGCATCAAGAGCGCAATGTTGCAGAAAGTATAATTAGTATGGTTTTTTATTTCAAACATAAGACTAAAGACAATTTGAAAGCTAGGCAAGACTTAGGTGAAATATGTGTTTGGCCAACCGTTAATCTGAGACCCAATCAAGCTGGACATATAGGGAAGCCACGTGCTAAGTATTATCTTAAGCCTGCTAAGAGGAAAGAGGTTCTTTTCTAGCCCAAGAACCTAAAATTTCCTGATGGATATGCAGCTAATTTGAAACGGGTGGTGAACATTGTAATTGGAAAAATGAATGGTTTGAAGAGTCATGATTACTATATCATCATGAAAAGGTTGTTGTCTGTGATGCTCCATGGGTACTTCGAAGAAGAAATTTGGATAATGTTGTGGCTGAGTTAAGTTTTTTCTACAGGCAATTATGTGCAAAAGAAGTTAACAAAAATACAATGAGAAAACTGAGTAAGGAAATACCTGTCTTAATATGTAAGATGAAGAAGGTGTTCCCCCCGGGTTTCATGAATGTAATGCAACACTTGTTAGTGCATTTGCCTTCTAAAGCTCGGGTCGGTGGCCCTGTACAATACAGGTGGATGTACTTTGTAGAACAAGACTTAAAGAGGCTTAAAGCAACCATCAGTAATAAAACATGAGTGGAGGGATGCATTGCTGAGGCATTCTATCTCAAGGAGATCTCATACTACACGAGCATATATTTTGTAGAAGAAAATAACATTAATGCTCATATACCGCGCTACTACACCTCGCATGAGACACCGAGGAGCAATCTCAAGTTGTTTCAGTGGACTGGTAAGGCCGTCGGTGCTAGTTTGGTTTATGAAATGTGCATACAAGAATGGAACACTGCATTTTTGTATATGTACACAAATGTGGAGGAGATGGACAAATATTTCATGTAAGTACCATCATATATCTCATATGTGATTCACGTTTACCGATGTACTTGTGCTAAATAAAGAATATGTAGGTTGTTTGATCAAGAAGAATGGAGATATGCACGACAACCAACTGCTAAACAGCTTGAAACCTTATGGCGTGAGGGTTTACGTGGTGGTCCCAATTTTGTCACATGGTTTAGAAAACATGTAAGCATTGCTACTCTAACTACATTATTTATATAACTCGTTATGAGTTAACAACATTGCAAAACTTGTAGTGCATGAGGGATAGCAGTATCCTTGATGATCTAAGACAGCTTTCACATGGAAGCATGACTGCAAGGAGTTATGGTTGTTATGACATAAACGGATTTCGGTTCCGTTCAACCAAGTTTGAAGCAAAAAATCCACATGCTGCCACAACAAATAGTGTAGTTGTAACCACCGCGAGTGCCTCAGATGGTTCTATCAGGGAGTATTTCAGTGTCATTCAGAATATAGTGGAGCTGAAGTTTGAAGGTTCAAAAGATTTGAGAGTTGTGTTCTTTTATTGTGATTGGTTCAATAATAAATTAGATTCTGGGGCAAAGCATAACAAAAAACTTGGTTTATTGGAGGTGAACCATAAATTGCGACTTTCAGGTTACAATCCATTTGTCCTCACACATCAAGTTGAGATGGTATATTATATGTCGTATCCATGCTGTTCGGAAAGTTTAGAACCATGGTGGATTGTTCAGAAAGTATGTCCTCCTGGTCGATTGCCTATTCCTGGAGATGAAGGTTACGATGAATATGAGCTTGATCATACTGTTCCTGAAGCATATCAGGATGATGAGTGTAATAGACCTTTTGAAGTTGATATTGGGATGGCACTTGACAAATTAGACGGTGACACCGGTGATATAATAGTTTCTGAGGTCTATGTTTGACAAGGCAGCGATGAAGGTGGTTAGGGATATGATGTCCAATGCTCGTATACAGTGTGTTTGCTTATACTACAAGAAAATAAATCAGCAAGACATGAACAAGAAACTGGGTGCTTCTGAGATATATCTTTGAGAGGATGAGTATCTTCAAGCTGATATTAGCAGTTTGCCTTGGTTGAGAAATGTCTAGATGCTTGGCAAACACTTTGTGCTTATTGGGCTTCACCCAGCTTTGTGGAAAAATCCAAGATGAAGAGAGCTAATCGTCAAGCAGGACCACGGGTTACACAAAGATATGGGGCCGATGGACACCTTCGTTTGGCTCGTCGAATGATAGGTGTTTATTATTTTAATTTGATTATTATGTACTTGCTTGCAATATCATAATTTCTTCTTTGGCAGGAGGCACGAAGTGGGGTGGCCCCAAGCTATATTGAGACATACGTTCGAGGCCACCACGGCGCAGATTCTACACAGCCAGAGTTGCTTTACAGTGAGAATGCCACACAGACTCTGGTTAGTAAAACAATTTGATTTCAATTCATCGATGATTCGAATATTATCTTAATATTGCTTGCTTGAATGGTAGCTAAGATATGGTGATGAAATGGTGGTACATCATGGGGAGTAGGATTGGAGGAGGAGTGATGTGGATGTCGGTGCCTTATACTCAAGTGGGGGAGGGAAGAAGCATGGCAGGTTCAGCATGTTGAATGGCGTTATTGATACAAGTGGTGCTTTGAGTGAGGCAAGGTCTTCTTAGTCCTCTCGGAGTTCTCGGGGCTACGAAAGGGAAAGTTGACTGCAGGAGGAGATAAGGCAGCATAGAGAGGTGATGCAGAGGCAAGAGGAGTGGGCAAGGCAACAACATGAGTACATGCAAGGTTTTTTCGCTCAGCGACGACAGCTTCAGGTACGATGCAAGTTTGATATTTTTCAAGTCGTTGTGCACTTTTCATTGCTATAAGATACTTGATCTATTATCGGTTTTTAGGAAATGTTAGTGGCTACACTTGGATTACAATTTAATTTGCCACCTCTTCTTTCACCTCCTCCACCACCGCCGACTTTTGTACCATACATGCATCTACCATCTCCACAAGTGGTAATTCTTTCGTATAACTAGCAACGCTCAAATTTTCTTATATATGTACTATATACATTTAACTTTGTCTATAATCAGAGTTCGACGAGTAGTCATCCTCAAGGAGTTACTGGCAGCCTGTCCACGCCACCATCGACAGCGCATAACATTTCTGGAGGTGACGGTGGTGGCGGACATAATATTACCCCTCATTGATTTGTGCTTTTGCGTTTGGTTGACATATATATATGTCATTTAGACTATATATTTCATGATTGCACGTATTGGATGTATTTCATGATTGTGTGCTGATGTATTTTATGATTATGCTTATGGATGGCTATTTTTATGTTAATTAACTGCTATTTGTAATTCTGGAAAACTATTATGCAACAGCTGTTTTTTAGCAGGCGCCCAGTATTTTCGTCGGCCAGGTGGCCGACAAAATACTGGAGTGTATCTAGTATTTTCGTCGGCTAGGGAAGCTGATGAAACTAACTACTATTTGTGGCAGAACCAACCTGAATTACACCGGCTCAAGTACGCAAGTCCTCTTTCAAGGGCTCCAACGTGCTTCAAACGGTGTAACCCCTTGGCCTGTCGGGTAGCGTCCCGATAAACCACCAATACAGGATCAAATAAGGTTACCTTACACGAAGGTGAGTCCAGAGATACAGCCACCATCATATTTTACATCATAGGGGATTACATTACAAGAGTTTCCAACAGTAGTATGAAGTTTCAAACTTAGAGAAAACATTATAAACTGTTAAGGTTATGATTTTTGGCAGCGGAAAACATACGCGATGATTTACAATACGTTGTCAAGACGGATGTCATGCTAAGCCCGGGCACGACATCACTCGGCATCATCAGCATTGGCCGGGGACGGATCCCATTCCACGGACCAATCATCTGGAAGAGCACAGGGCCAAGGCAGGGGAAGAGTAGGGTCTTCAAAGACATTACCTGAAAAACATATAACTAGCAAGACTGAGTATACTAATACTCAGCAAGGCTTACCCGGGATTGGGTATACTTTAGCCCATAACTAGACTCATGCAGGCATTGTAAAGGTTCTGGGTTTATTTTCAGCTGAAAAGCAACAAAGAGTATAACCTACTTCCAAGTTTTAGCTTTCAGATTCTAGCTTGATTAGCCATTCTAGGTAAGCACCTATACTAAACAAGAAAGGTAGAGATTATCATCCATCAAGATTATTCCATCAATGGTTACACTTTTTACTCGATGTGGCAAAAGGGATAAGCAGTCTCAATCTTCGTGAGAGGCGGACGATTCTGAATCGAATTTAAGCTTGCAAGGTATACCTAACTCACACGCTTGGAACATCCAACGATAGTTCCGAAGCAACCGTTTCCCTCATATTCCGGGTTATGGATCAGGGCCACCACAAGCGCCTGCAGGACCGTACGCACACCAATTGTGCAGGACATACGTCTGTAGCGCGACTACAAAACCCGTATTCCTGTCTGCCATGCAGAACGTACTCCCACACGTCGGTGCGTGTAAACATAAAATAAAAGTCGAGTGGTGGAGACGTGTCCATTTGCCGGGCCATTCGGGTACTAGGCTTACCGCTTACCATATTTCGCGGTATGTGGCTAGTACTTTCAAACGCTTAGCCACCACTACCACATGGTTCGACCTTAATCACTTTTAACAAAACAGACAGGGTAAATCTTCAGGTCATGATGCAACACATGACCCTGTCCATCATCCTTATAGTGGTTGCAGAATTGTAAACAAGCAACTCCTATATCGCGCGAGTGACAGGAAATCACCCGACTTTTACCGGTCCTATTTAGCAGAGCATCTAAGCGATAAGGACCCGGGTACAATACATTGGATTCCTAAGATCTTATGCAGTTAGGGTTTCATTTCAACTCCTAGACGTAATGCAAGATATATAATATAATAATGGGATTGTAATATATTGAATTACTGGGGTATGCATCGGGGCTTGCCTTTACTGGTGGGACTGAAGTTAGTAAAGTTAAGATCTTCTGAACTTTGGTTCGGGGCTTGCGATATCCCTTGGTGACGTTCACTTGGTCTTCAGAAACATCCTCTGCAGACTTCTGGGAGATCTCGTAGGTACCATTTGCAGAAGTAGTCGTATCTACATGCAATGCAACATTTCATTCAAAGTGTGCACATAAGCTATTTTACCTTACGATAAAGTTGCAATTCAACATTCATTTAACATACTACTCACATAACAATCAGAAAGATCTGAACTAGACTTAGATAGAGCTTTAGGAGGACAACTAATTAGGATCGGCTACTTGTTGAAGATTACAACAGAACCGATTGGAAATAACAGGGGTTTAGTCGATAGAATTGGCAAAGAAGGAGCTATCTACACAGTATTAGGAAATCTGCTGATTTCTGTTTAGAAGAGAAATCGGTATGAGTAGTTTCTGTATATGAGTAGAAGAGATTAACCGGTTTGGTTTCACCAAAGGTTAAAATGGCTGATAGAGATAGGAATAGTAAAGGTATAGTGTTACAAGGATAGATCAAGGGAGGATCTTGCTGATTGGATTATCAGCATGTCTTTGGTCTATCTAATTGGTTGATGTATTGGTCTTGGCCTTAACCGATGAGGATGCATCAGGTTTAGCCGGTTGATGTGCTTTGGTCGTGCCTAACAGAGGTGTGTCTACTGTGCTATCTTACTGATCTAGGGTTGTGTACTTGGGTCTGGGTAGCCGATTGATAGGTGCACCGGTTTCCTAATTGACCGATGAAAGCATCGATTACTTTAGCAGAGGGGTGTTTCCTAAAGCAGCTGTGTCTTAACTGAGATGTGCTTAAGTTTTATCCTAGGTAACTTGGTGTGGTTGCATCGGCTCGATTACGTCAGCACAACATTTGAGTGACGTACAGCCGATTGGAGTGTGGTTGAGGGTATGTGACCGATAGATATGTAGCCGATTTCCTAGTTGATAAATCGGCTGATAGAAGTGTGTGGATAAGGATGGGAAAACTAGGGATTGATCGGCTATATTTGACCGATAGGGAAAACAACTAGAATCGGCATGGATCGGCCGATAGCAAGAATCCTAAGATCGTGTGTATACTTTTGATACATCGACTATGTGCAGCCGATGTAGGACAGAACAACAGAATTGTATCGACAGTAGCCGACATTAGCAAGATAACAACCGTATCAGCTAACCAGCCGATGGTAGAAGCATATCAAAAGGATTGCATCGGCTGACAGCCGTTACACAGAAACATCACAGTAAACGGATGCTTAGCGGCTGAGCTGATAGCTGACGCTGAAGCATAGCTGCAGAGATGTATTGGATAAGCAGTAGATACACACGGATTAACAAGGATCCCTATACGAAAAGGATCTTAAGGAAACGGCAATCAAAACAAGGACAAGTCTTGATGGCAGGGATATGAGTACTCGGATGAAAGATTAACTAGATATCACACATCTCTACTTAAGACATATACCCTATGATTTACCTTTCAGCTACAACACATGTATATCACATAAGGTACAAATAAAGCACATATTCCCTAATGTTTAATCTAGACCACAAATCAAAGATGTCAGACCCGGGGCCACGGGGCTGTGTACATTAAGGAGTCCGTATTGGACTAGGGGATAGGACATGTCCTGTACCTCATTTATGTTGTATCCTACTCGCATGCGGAGTAGAACTAGTCGATACAGAAGGAAACTACTCGAGTTGTACTTGAGTACGACTCATAAGCTAGTATCAGGCTAGGATTCATGTAACCCTGTCCCCCCGGATATATAAGGGCGGGCAGGGACCCCCTCAGAACAGAAGATCATCAGATCAACATCAAGGCAATACAAACCATCATACAGGACGTAGGGCATTACGCATATTGCGGCCTGAACCTGTCTAAATCTTGTGTTGTCTGCACCTTCGAGTTCCTGATCTCGGCGCATCCCAACCTAAAACCTACCACCTTGGGTATACCCCTCGGTGGGCAGCCGGATAAAACCCGACAGCTGGCGCGCCAGGTAGGGGGGCGCATCAGAGATCCGCTGGAGAACTCGATGGCAATTTTCAAGTTCCCCAGTCCCGTGCTCCCTGAGGGCACGACCTTCGTTTTTGGCTCGTGGATCTGCGTCGCTAACGGCGCAGGCAGTTTCCGTCGGCGCATCGTCGACGACACCATCAAGCCGAAGACACTCCCCGAGAGGCTCGACAATTTCGTCGACAATCTCGGCGAATTGACGTTTTTTGATTCTGCCAGGGAAACCGAGGCAGAGTCTGTCACTACTGTTCCCTTTTCCATGTTGGAAAAGGACCTGGACTCTTTGCTCCAGGCCGGGGACCCCGAAGCCACCGCATGTCGGGAGGCTGAGGACCACCTGGCCAATTGTGGGTTGATGATCACCACCACTTCCGATGGACGGATCGTTCATTGGAGGGGGATGGATTTGTTCGATCTACTCGGACACGAAGATCGCTTGGTAGCCCACCTTGAGCCTTTGCCCTTCCAGGAAGGCAGGGCGTTGGCCACCATAACCGAGGGCTCGACTGAACTAGTCGAAGCCCCCTCTGAAGAACTCGCGACCCGCCAAGTTCTGATGGCGGAGGAGGGAGACGATGATGCCCTTATCCCCATTGGCGCCCTGGACGGGATATCAGAAGACGAAGAAACCGCTGAAGCAGTGGACGAGAATGACGCCGAGCGCGACGCGCGGCGTGCTAGGAACAGGGCTCGCGCGGTTCGTAGAAGGCGGGCCAACGAGCGCATACGATCTGCCCAGCGCCAACTCGATGCCGAATTTGCCGCAGCAGATGAACGCGGCTTCAGGACTCCTGTGGCCAACATCGCTCGGGTAACAGCGCTACTCGAGCGAAGCAATGATCCCAACGTTCGACAAGCGCTCCTCTATGCCCAACGGGCGTGGGTCCAGTTAGACCAGCAGGCTCCGGCACCGCTCGTCAGGGACGAGCACGTCGGAGACAGCCGCAGCCAGGCTCCAAGTCGAACAACAGGCAATCGCCCGCAACCCCAACGCGGCAATAACAGCGATGGTGTGGGTGGAAGCCAAGTCACTGGTGGGAGGCGACAGCCACCTCCGGCAAACAACTCGAGGCTGCTCAACATCCCACGTCAACAACCAGACCTTCGCCAGAAGATTAATGCGGGGCGCGATGCCCGGTCGGTCCTCGACTCGAGGCGACGGGAACGCGAGGTAGTCGAGCGAGACGATGTTGATTGCAGCGATCGTTTTCCGGCGTTCACTGCGAGATTCAACAGCTATAAGTACCCGGAGGGTTTCAAGCCAATTGGAATTACCAAATATGACGGCAAGCAGGCCCCCCAACAATGGCTCCGCTGTTACTCCACTGCTGTTGAGGTGGCTGGCGGCTCCAACACTACCAAAGTCGTCTACTTTCCGATGGCTTTGGAGCCTGCACCGTTGACTTGGCTGGAAAGCCTCCCCAACGACTCCATCGACTCCTGGGAAGGGCTCAAGAAGGTCTTCATCGACAACTTCCAAGGGGCGATAACTCGAGCAGGAACACGGCATGACCTTGCTCAGTGTAAGCAGGAGCGCAATGAACTCCTCCGATCCTACACCCGCCGTTTCTTTGATGTACGGGCCACCATCGCCAACATTTCGGAGGAGGACATCATCGACTGCTTCTACAACGGCCTCACAGATCCAGGTATTTATCGTGATTTTGGGCGCAACAGGCCGAAAACAGTTGCAGGGCTACGCGACATGATGCATGACTGGTCCGAACAAGAAGAAAAGATGCGCGAGAGGTTTCCAAGACGCACCGACTTCAACCAGAAGCGCAACAACGACAACCGGGCTGACAAAGGCCAGCAGGACTTTTCGAGTTCGTCTCGAAAACGCAAGCCAGACGATCTCGTCGCGGCTGTGGAACGTCCTTCGCGCGGCAAGAAGTCGACCACGCAGGAGCAGTTTGAAAAGCTTCTGCAGAAGAAGTGCCCGTGGTGTGTCAACTCTAAACATGCAGCCATCGACTGTTTTCAGCTCAAGCGTACCTTCGGTTCTCCTGGAAACGGCAAGAAAAACAAGTCGACGGGCAAAGAGCCAGAGGACGAGGAACAGGAGGATAAATCAGAGACGCCCAAGTTCCAGGATGCCTCCAAGACCGTCAATGTCATCTTTGGTGGTGATGAAGATTTTTGCTCCAGGAGAGAACAAAAGTTGCTGCTACGGGAAATTCTATCAGTCGAGCCGGCGGTACCACGACCGCTCCGTTGGTCGGAGGTCCCCATATCATTTTCCCGTGACGACCAATGGACCAGTTTTTCCGAGCCTGGGAAGTTCCCATTAGTGCTGGATCCCGTGGTCGCAGAAGTCAAGCTTACTCGGGTTCTTATCGATGGTGGGAGTGGACTCAATCTTATCTTTGCCAGCACGTTAAAGAAGATGGGTCTGGACCTTACCAACAAGCTTACCCCGAGCAAAGCTCCCTTTTACGGTATTGTTCCTGGCAACGCCGCGCATCCGCTTGGGACAGTTGTTCTTCCAGTCACTTTTGGGACGAGGGAGAATTATCGTACCGAGTTCATCAAGTTTGAGGTGGCTAGCTTCGAATCTTCCTACCACGCCATACTGGGGAGGCCGGCGCTCGCTAAGTTCATGGCGGTGCCACATTATGTTTACTTGCTTCTCAAGATGCCAGGAGGTAACGGTGTGCTCACGCTCCGAGGCGACTTGAAGAAGTCCTATGATTGTAACCAAGAAGCCATCCAGTATGCATCGACTTCCCGTGTGCCAGATGCTTCCGCTGAAGTACTCGCGGCTGCACAGCAACTCCCTCAAGCCGAGCTGGACATCCCGACGAAGAAGGCGAGTAAATCAGGCGTCAAGTCGACGGGTGAGGTGGCTCTCAAGACGATCCAGCTCCAAGAAGGCGATTCATCTAAGACAGCCATCATCGGCGCGGGCTTGGGTGACAAATAGGAACTCGCGCTCATCAGTTTCCTGCGGGCTAACCGAGACATATTCGCATGGAAGCCATCGGATATGCCAGGGGTGCCCAAGGAGCTGATCGAGCATAGTCTTAATGTGTACCCACAGGCTGTACCAAAGAAGCAACGACTTCGTCGTTTTGCCCCCGATAAACGGGAGGCCATTAAACGGGAAATAGCTAAACTCCTCGCGGCTGGATTTATTAAAGAAGTAATCCACCCAGAGTGGGTTGCTAACCCCGTCCTTGTATTAAAAAAGAACAAGGAATGGAGAATGTGTGTTGACTATACCGATCTCAACAAGCATTGCCCAAAGGATCACTTTGGGCTCCCTCGCATCGATCAGGTAGTCGACTCAACCGCAGGTTGCGTATTGTTATGTTTCCTTGATTGCTACTCAGGTTACCACCAGATTGCTCTCAAGAAAGAGGACCAGATCAAGACTGCGTTCATTACCCCGTTTGGGACTTATGCCTACAAGACAATGTCTTTCGGGTTGAAGAACGCCGGCGCTACCTATCAGCGAGCAATTCAGATGTGCTTCGCTGATCAGCTCCACCGGAACGTGGAGGCCTACGTGGATGACGTGGTTGTGAAAACTCGAAGTCCCGAAGGCCTTATCACGGATCTGGAGGAAACTTTCGCCAGCCTAAGGAAGTACCGATGGAAGCTTAATCCGACTAAGTGCGTCTTTGGTGTTCCGTCGGGAAAACTGCTCGGGTTCATCGTCAGTAACCGGGGCATTGAGGCCAACCCTGACAAGATTACCGCCATCACTGATATGGTGGCACCTGCCACAATCAAAGATGTACAAAAACTTACAGGGTGCATGGCAGCTCTCAACAGATTCATCTCCCGGCTCGGGGAGAGAGGATTGCCCTTTTTCAAACTCTTAAAACGTCAGGATAAGTTCCACTGGACAGAGGAAGCCGAGCGGGCTCTGCAGGACCTCAAGCAACATCTACAGTCGCCCCCAATCCTCACGGCTCCACTACCGGGTGAGACCCTTTTACTTTACATTGCGGCAACTACCCATGTTATCAGTAGTGCCATTGTTGTCGAACGCTCCGAGGAAGGCCATGCTTTTGGCGTGCAGAGGCCCGTGTACTTCGTCAGTGAGGTACTCTCGGAGTCTAAGGTGCGATACCCGGCGGTTCAAAAACTTCTCTATGGCATATTGATCACTTCAAGGAAATTACGTCACTACTTCGACGAGTACCAGATCACCGTTATCACAGACTACCCGCTGGCGGATATCCTACATAACCAGGACGCCACGGGGCGTATTTCAAAATGGGCAGTAGAACTGGGGGCTTTGTCGATCGACTTCAAGCCACGTACTGCAATCAAGTCCCAAGCTCTAGTCGACTTCATGGCAGAATGGAGGGAGAATCAAGTTCCAAGACCGGTTGACAAGCCAGAACATTGGACCATGTATTTCGATGGCTCCCTCAAGCTCGATGGCGGCGGCGCTGGAGTTTTGTTCATTTCGCCACGAGGCGAACAACTCAAATACGTCCTCCAAATTCTCTGGGAGGTATCCAATAATGAAGCCGAGTATGAAGCCTTGCTTCACGGGCTTCGTTTGGCGATATCACTAGGGATCAAACGGCTACTCGTATACGGCGATTCCCTCTTGGTCGTTCAGCAAGTCAACAAAGAGTGGGATTGCAACAAGGAGACCATGGAAGCCTATGTACAAGAGGTCCGCAAGCTAGAAAACAAATTTTCTGGCATAGAGGTTCATCATGTGTTACGAGAACACAATGTTGCTGCTGATACCTTATCCAAACTGGGATCAACTCGAGCTCAGGTCCCGGCAGGGGTATTCGTTCAGGAGTTGACGCATCCGTCCATCAGCCCTTCACCACCGGTTTCCATCACTGGCTCCGTACAACCAGAACGGGAGGTGCTGCTGGTTGGTGAGGACTGGAGAGGGCCTTTCATCGACTTCATCCGAGATCTCGTCTTACCGACCGGGATAGACCCCAAAAGCGCTGCTGCCGCCCGCCTCACGCGACGGAGTAAGGGGTTTGTCCTAGTCGAAGACAAACTTTATCGGCGGGGCGCACGGTCCGGAGTGCTCATGAAATGCGTCTCAACAGAAGACGGTCTGGAGATATTGCGAGAAATACACGAAGGTGTATGTGGTAATCATGCCGCCTCAAGGTCACTGGTTGGCAAAGCTTACAGAGCTGGTTTCTGGTGGCCCACCGCCGTGTCCGACGCCGAAGATCTGGTACGTCGATGTCAGAACTGCCAGTTCTTCGGTAAGCAAACTCATGTCCCGGCCCACACCCTCATCACCATACCACCTTCCTGGCCGTTCGCTTGCTGGAGCCTTGACATGATTGGGCCTTTCACAACGGCGCCAGGAGGTTTTACTCATGTTCTGGTGGCTATCGATAAGTTCACCAAGTGGATCGAGTTTAAGCCGATCGCCAAGCTTACTCCAGACAGGGTGGTCGACTTCATCTCCGACATCTTACATCGTTTCGGCTTCCCCAACACTATCATCACCGATTTGGGTTCAAACTTCACGGCCAACCAGTTCTGGGAATTCTGTGAAAACTCGTCCATCGAGGTCAAGTACGTATCGGTGGCCCACCCAAGGGCAAACGGGCAAGTCGAGCGGGCAAATGGTTTGATCATTGATGGCCTCAAGAAGAGACTCTATGATGCCAACAGCAAGAAAGGCGGGAAATGGATTCACGAGTTGCCACATGTCATCTGGGGGCTCAGGACTCAACCTTCCAAGGCCACAGGGCAGACCCCGTTCTTCCTTGTCTATGGCTCCGAGGCGATTCTCCCAGCAGATATCATGTGGAAATCCCCAAGGGTTGAGATGTATAACGAAGGCGAGGCGGATGAAGCACGACAGCTGGAGTTGGACTCTGTTGAAGAGGCTCGCTGTTCTGCTCTCGTTCAGTCAGCCCGTTACCTACAGGGACTCCGGCGATATCATGACCGCAACATTAAGGAACGGTCATTTAGCATTGGCGACCTCGTCCTTCGTCGCGTTCAGGATGAGTCGGGTTTGCACAAGCTTAACTCAAGATGGGAAGGACCGTTCATCGTCAAGAGGGTTACAAGACCAGGATCTTACCAACTCCGGCACCCTGATGGTCAGGATGTACCCAACTCGTGGAACATCCAGCACCTGCGACGGTTCTTCCCCTAGGCAGACTCGTGCCTAATTTATGTATGCATTCATTTCAAGTTTTTACTTTTCTGGGTCGATTTGGCGGCTTTGTGCCACACAACCCGAAATGTAAACTCTTGAATACAACGATGGCGGCTGTTTGCCACGTTTCAATTTTATAAAAACGACTACTTGCCAGTGGCACATGGGTCGTCGCGATGCTAATCGTGTTTCCTTTCAAACTGGTTAGGCCCGTCTGGTTCGGGTTCTATCTAACTCGTTTGGCTACTCCTGCGGTGGTTACACTTAAGGGTAGTTTTTGACTGTTTGCCATGAGCATCCTAGTCATCGCGCCACAGACCGCGCGTTCCGGGTTCGAGTGGATCTTTTTTAGGATCTCATCCGACTAACCCGACGAGCTCTCGCGAAGGGCTAAATCGACTACTCTCTGAGTCGCTGCACTCAGGCGGAGCACGCCTATGCTTCAAAGCAGATGGGGCTACATAAGACTTCCAAGGAACAAAAGAGGTTTCTTATATTACACAAGTTCTAAATACTAATAGTTCAATCCTGGACCATGTTCCCTACAATTTTTTCAGCTACAGGCCGGACCTCTAGCAAATACTCGCGGAAGTTTTCATCAGAACAATCTGCAGCCGCTCCCTCTGCGAGTACTTCTAGCCGAGCCTTTGGCCAGAAGGACTTTACAAGGCCTAGGGCATGGCCCACATAAGTTGTGGCAGCCTCGGAAGCGAAATTAAGGATCTTTTTCGGCGCCCCGCGAAGACGATCAAGTAGTGGTTGCCTATTTTCCGCATCGTCTTCCTGGGGATCCACCATCTCTACGAGTTCTTGGGCTGCCACCTTCAAGTCATCGAGTTCCTTCTGGCGCTGCTCTTTTTCTTCGCCCATAGTCTTGATCTGCTGGAGGCAGTCGACTAGCTGCTTTTCCGTGTCGGCCATCACCTTCCGCAGACCTTCGACTTCATCTGCGCGGCGATATAGCATGTTCTTCAAATCAGTAAGCAATTCCTCCTTATAATTTAATAGCTGCTTAAGTTCTGCGATGATAAGCAGGTTTCAGACCATGAAATTATCGATTACCGGGATGACTCCAAGAATTGAGCATACCTTGATGGGTTTTCCGCTGTTCCTTGAGACGGCCCTGGAGCTCGATAATGTTCTGCTCGAAGCCGGCTCGCTCCTGCAGCAACTCATCGATCCGCCTTGTGGACTCTTCCAGTTTCGATGAAGCTTTCTGGTTCATGTCCTACATGTTTTTGGGCGTCAGACAATATCGATTACAGCTACCAATGGTCCAGTCATTACTCACCAGAGCAAATGAGTCGATCGCCTTGATCATTTGGCGTAGGCGGCTCAGATCATCACCTGGGAGGTGCACCTCTTGGAGCATATTGGTGTTTTCCTCCACAGGGGTCCGCAACTCGGGTACATCGCACGAGGCACCTGCACCCTCCAAAGTTGACGGCTGCGAGGTCCCTGCAGAGGTTAAGCGTTAAAGTAGCAGTGATTGTGGCACAAGGCAGTGCGATCATTTACCTGCATCGTCGGCGGGAGTAGCAGTCGTAGCTTCGACTTGCTCCTGGCCGGGGGCTTCGGCTTCTGTATGCTGGAGCTCGGGTAATGATGACTCCAGCATGATTACATCTGCCCCCCCGGCTGGCTCCTGTGCGTCGGGTTGCCCAGGCGATGGCTCGGGGACCGGTGGCGCCAACTCGAGTTCTGGCGCCACCGCGGCTGTTGATCTGCTTACGACAAAAGCACAACATTTTCACTGGGATCTTTCCACATGATTAAGGGTAAGGTCCAAGGCTTTACTTACATCTGGGATCGCGTCATTACCGGTTTCCTCCATACCAGCTTCAACGGCTTCCTTATCACGGTACTTGCGGCTGGAGGAATTGGTGTACAGGACGAGGGGGCTGGCAGCTCGGACATGCCGATGTCTGTGACACCTATTGCCGGCGGCGGTGCAGCTTCGGTCGAGGGCGTGAGCTGCCCCGATATTGTGCCCGCCACGGCAATTGTCACATCACCTGCAACGGAAGGCGATGGATCGGCCCTCTCGCCCTCCATGGGCTCGGCTTCTGGTGCACCTTTGCTACTGGAGAACACTCCCGCTACCTTTTGGCGCTGGGAGTCAAGCAAAGAACACGAGGGGCTGCAAGATAGGGTTGTCATCAGTACTTAGCAAAATAATTCGATAGTTTTCATGTTTCGACAAACACTTACCCGGCAGCGTCAGTGGCGCTGGCTTTGCGCTTCCTCATATCCCGACGTCGCCGGGGGATGAGAGGTGCGTCGTCCGACCAGTCCACGGATGATCCGGAGGACTCGTCGGTATGCACCCTCTCCCCAGCTGCCCGGCTGCCCGTAGCTGATTCGCTGCCAACTTGATCTTTCTTCGCTTTGGCGGCACTGGGCAAAGTATGGTAAGGCCGGGGCAGATCGGGGTGTGGCGGGTAGCTCCGATACAGTGCTGATGTTTCCTGCATTAAGACAAATCGACAATCAGTTAGTATCAACTTTTCAGATCAAGGGAAGAAGTCGAGAAAGTCGAACACTTACTGCTGGTGGTCGGTTTTGCGCTGTGAACCCTGCTGGAACATATGGGACAGCATCCACTTCCAGTAGAATTCGCCTGACGCGAACAAGCGCAGCATCATCTCCAAGTTCTTCTGCGCACATACGGGATGGGTCTTCAGTACCCATGTACTCGAACCCTAAGGTATGGCGCTGTTGGATGGGTTGAATTCGACGTTTAAAGAAGGATAGCATCACAGATGCCCCGGTTACACCCATCTCTTTGTGAGCGGCAATCAATTCAAGCAACTCTTTTACTTGGTCCATTTCGGCTTCACTGGGCTCCAATGTCCACTCGCTGCGTTGAACGGGAGGCCGACCGGATCGCACAGGGAGTTGGGGGGCATGGTTCGTAATGTAGAACCAGTGCTGTTTCCACCCAGGGACATTGGAAGGAAATTTGTAAGAAATGTATTTGTCACTAGCGTGTTGCCTAAGCTGGATCCCAGCACCCCCAATTGCAGATGGATTTTTTGAGGAGGGTTGGGGCTTCATGCGGAAAAGATAGCGGAAAAGCGCCCAATGGGGCTCAATTCCGAGGAAGGCTTCACAAAAGTGGATGAAGATGGAAATATGGCAGATCGAGTTGGGATTGAGGTGTTGCAGCTCAATCCCATAGAAGTAGAGAAGACCGCGGAAGAATGAGCAAGTGGGGAGGGCGAATCCCCGTTCAGAAAAAGAGCAGAAAGAAACAATCTCATCGACGCTTTCCATTGGGAAGGGATCACGAAAAGGAAGGCGCCAATTTATGAGATCTCTCTCTTGAAGCAGACCTCCCAATACTAAACTCGCAAGATTTTGGCGAGAGCACTTACTAATTGACCATTCGCTGGTTGCCGCCTGCGCTTCCTTCAAGTCTTTTTGGTTGATCTTTTTCGGCGCCATTTCCACCTCTTTTTTCGCCACGAGTTGTTCGACCAATGCTCGGGGGCTGCGGTGGTGGGCTCGAAAGTTTCGACTACGTGGGGCGGTGGAGGGGCTCAGGCAGGTCAGGATTTGCTTAGGGTTTTGTTTTTCTCCGGTGGCGGCGTCAGATCTGAAGGCTCAGGTAAAACCTAACTAGCTGCGGGGTTATATAACCAGCGTTCAGTCAGTGGTTTACTGTGTGAAAGATGAAGCGTCGCGCAAAAGGATTAATTGGATGCAGGCAGTTTTTTATTTTGGGCCGTTACTCGATTTACCATTTTTTCTGGGTTAGTTTTCCCGAAAAAAGAGGTTTTTTCGGGTTTCGAGTCTAATTTTTTGCTAAATTGCCTCTTCTTAGACCTTATTTTTCAAAAGGAACTCTTTTTGCCACGACCTTTGGGATCCTTTTTTCCAAAAGATTTGGACTCAAGGCTCGGGGGCTGTGAGACACGTGGCATCGACTACTTATTTTTCGAAAGTACTCGAAGGATAAGAAGAAAAGAAGACTCAAGACTAATTTGACCCTCAGCCTGATTCTTGGATTCAACCTAAGGCTCGGGGGCTACTCCATATGGAGTGCGATTATTCATCGCACCCCATATAAAAGAAGGAATTCGGGGCATGAGCACCTCATAGCTTCGATGCAGCCAAAAGGAGTACTCGAAGAAAGATATCGACACAGAGTTGCGAAAGAAGTCGAAGACTACTTCAGAAGTACTCGAAGAGCCTGCAACACTCAGCTACGAAGAGCTCGGGGGCTTGTCAGACCCGGGGCCACGGGGCTGTGTACATTAAGGAGTCCGTATTGGACTAGGGGATAGGACATGTCCTGTACCTCATTTATGTTGTATCCTACTCGCATGCGGAGTAGAACTAGTCGATACAGAAGGAAACTACTCGAGTTGTACTTGAGCACGACTCATAAGCTAGTATCAGGCTAGGATTCATGTAACCCTGTCCCCCCGGATATATAAGGGCGGGCAGGGACCCCCTCAGAACAGAAGATCATCAGATCAACATCAAGGCAATACAAACCATCATACAGGACGTAGGGCATTACGCATATTGCGGCCTGAACCTGTCTAAATCTTGTGTTGTCTGCACCTTCGAGTTCCTGATCTCGGCGCATCCCAACCTAAAACCTACCACCTTGGGTATACCCCTCGGTGGGCAGCCGGATAAAACCCGACAAAAGACTTTCAATTCAAGATCACAACATAAAACTTGTCGACTTTGACCTAAGGACTCAAACAAAACTGATTTTGTATTTTTATGAACTTCTTACGAATTCCTATGAAATGTAGAAGTTCATTGATTTGAAATAAAGAAGGCTTTGTAAATTTTACAAAGAACACCCTAGAACTTTCTAAATCAAAGCAATTAAGTCCCTAGTCGGGGAAAACAGAGAATAGGAGGATAACCGGCAAAGGGGTCGCCGACACTAGGAAGATTCAGTGGGTCAGAGCAAACCTTGGGGTAACTTTAGTTGTGGAGGAGAACGGGCGAAAAGTGAATTCCCATGATGAACAAGATCGGCGATGAGAAGTGCTCGACGGTGACGAGATTCCGTGGGTGACAAAGAAGTTAGCCAGGGGATTGTAGTGGGTGGAGGATGACCGGAGGGATATTCCTCACGGTGATTCATGGTGATGGCTATTGGCTTTGCCACGGCAATGATGTTCTGGTATATAGGGATCGAAGAGGCTCGATGGGAGTTCAAGAGCTTCCTTGGAGTGTTGTGGTCTCGCTCGGGCGATCAACGAGGAATAGGAGCTGCTGGACGTTGTGGACTTATGGGACTAGACGATGGAACTGGATTGGTTCGCTAAGCCGACTTCTCCGTGAACCTCATGGTCCACCCACTCACGGGCTGAGCCTCCTCTGCTCACACGCGTGTGCTGCAGAAACACGGTCGGCACACCCGCGTAGCCTCCTGCAGGATCGTCGCGCCCGGTCGCATCTCCTGCACACTGTTCCTGTACTGCTCTCACACCACTGGCCCTTAACCTGCTCGTGCGTGGCCCGTTGTCTTGCACGCGCACACGCCTACGGAATCGAGCCGAGCCGGCCACTGGCAAAACACTTCCGTTCGCACTCGTGAACGCGCCGGTTCAATTCCGCTCGGACCTCCAGGTCCTGCAACTCCGCCGTCCTTTTCATCTGCTGTGACGCCATCAGGACCGGCCTACCACCGCCGCCGGTCTTGCGCTGCGCGTCGAACCCGCGCCGCGTTGCTTCTGCCCTGACCGCCTTGCCGCTGCGCGGTTGTTCCTTCCGAATTCGCCGCGCTATAACCGCCGCCTTCACTTCGCCGCTTCTCCTTCCAGCTCGCCTCGCCATAGCCATAGCCGCATCACTATCCGTGGCCTCAGCCGCCCCACGCCGAGCACTCGATGTGGTTGAACCCTGGAAGGAAGCCCTGGACGCCATGCTGTTTGCAGACAAGATGCTGTCGAACCCATCTCTGCTGCTCCTCTGCTCCCTTGCGCGTGCTTCTGCCGCACGCACGTCCACTCCTTGCTACTCCTCCTCCTCTGCTGCCGGACCCGTGCTCGCCTCGGCCTTGCCGTGCCTTAGCTCCATCCGTGCACGCCCGTGCCACATGCGTCTTAGGCCCGTGTCGTGTGTGTGCCGCAGCTGCTCGCCCGCATAGGAGGTCGCGGAAAAGTACATCCCAGGACATCGCCGCCGTTAGACCTGTGGTGCCCGCACCGGCTCGCGCAGAAGCCCTTCACTACCACGTCTTACGCCGCCCGCGTGCCGCATCTGCCAGCCCCGCAGCCATCACCGCAGCTCCTCCCGCGCGCGCGCTTGCGCGCTCCAGCCCTGCACGCCGGCCGTGCCGTGCCCGCACACGCGCCAGCGCCCGCGAGCCAGCGTCGCCTGCCCGCCTGGAGCCGCCAGCGCCGCTTGCCCGAGCCGCCGCGCTGCAGCTGCGCACCGCCCACGCCTGCGCCCCCTCGCGCGCGCTAGAGCGCGCCGCTCTGCCGCCGTCTGGAGCCAGTCCACCTGCTGCCGCATGGAGGGGAGAGAGAGAGAGAGAGAGAGAGAAGGGAACCGGGGTGGATAAGGATAGGGCCGGCGGTGGGGAAAGAAGAGGGTGCCAAAAAGAAGAGAAACAGAGGAGAAGGGGAATTGGAATTCTCCCAAGGACTTATGCACAAATTCAGAAAACTGCAGGGACCTTTCTATAAAACATAATTTTCTCATTAATCTAAAAGCCTAATGAAGAAATGCCCAAAACGAAAGTTGGAGAGTTTTTCAAACTCTACAATATTGCTTTACGGCTCAAGTTCAAAAACTCAAAATTTATATCTTTACATGTGAAATTTTGAACAAAGGTTGGATTTGAATTACTTTTGTCCTAAAGAGTGTAACTTCATAAAATTTAGGACCTAAATGCAAGCATTTATGACACGTCATGATGACGGGATAGACACATCATAATGATTGGATAGACATGTCATAATGACTTGCACCTTTTACACTTTAGCCCTGAGTAACTTTGAGAATTACATTGGTAATTCAACTACTTACATAAAAGGACTTGTACTTTTATAAAATTACATAAATACCCTTATTTTCACAACTTTACCCAAATTTTTACACAAATCAACACATACATTACAAATGCAACTTTTGTATAAATAAATATATATATTTTTACAAGGGATAAAGTAAGAAAAACATGTTTGCAAAACCACCCTTCACTTATTTTGAAGTTACCTCCTATCCAATTATATTTTGCCAAAACAACCCTAGTTTTTCCATAATTACAAAAATACCCTTTTTACTTGCACTTTAAATTTTCAAAAGCTTCACATAACATACACAAACTTTACACTAACATGCACTTACTTCACACTAACAAATAATGTGCCTAATTTACAGGTACTTGACTGTCACACTATTATTTTCGTCGGTCTTCGAGACCGACAAAACAAACTGTATCTTTTTCGTCGGCTGCGCTGGCCGACGAAAATATGGTGTGTATTTTCGTCGGTTGCTGACGAAAATGCGTACATTTTCGTTGATTTTATTCCGTTAGCCTATGTTCGTCGGCCGACCGACGAATATATATATTTTCGACGGCTTTCTGGCTATTTTCGACTGGCCGATGAAATTAAGCTATTTTCTTGTAGTGAGAGATACATCTTCTTCCTCTGCTACTACTACATTTGGCATTTCTATCGCAAGGCTCTACATGCATAGAGACTTCATTGCATCCACCATCATTGCATCAAGTTAGATCAACTACATCGACTAAGGCCAACCGTGTATGTCTACTCTAGTTGGTAACAGCGCATCTGGTGCCCTTGGCACCAGCCCCGCCCAAGGGTAAACTCCCAACCTTCTCTGGTTGTTTTTGTTCGTGTTAAATAGCGATTTAATCATGCACACTTGCGCATGCTTTGTCATAAGATCAATAGAATTAATCATGGATTTAATCATGAATTACTTTGTAATCTTTAGAATTAAATGTACAGTAAAATGCCTAGCTTTCTAATAATCCAAAAATCTGTTCGTGTTAATAGCCTTACTGTATCTGGCTTTGCTTCTACGCTCAAACCAAATTTTTTGTTTTATGGTTCAAATTACAAATATTGGTGTGAGCGGATGATTCTTTGGTTGATGGCTATGATTGTCGGTGGTAAGCCCATAGGGCTACTAACTGTCGAGGAGGAGAGAGCGTTTGAGGCTTTGTTCGGTGTTTCTAACGATGGTAGTGAGGTGTATGCCATGGAGCTTTGGGATGCACTTGAGGCCAAGTTCGGTGCTTCTGATACTGGTAGTGAGTTGTATGCTATGGAACATTTTTGAGACTACAAGATGGTTGATGACCCTCTAGTAGTGGAACAAGCTCATGAAATTCGGTCATTGGCAAAAGAACTCGAAGGCTTTAAGTGCGAGTTGCCGACAAGTTTGTGGGTGGAAGCATTATTGCTAAGCTGCAACCTTCTTGGATGGACTTTGCAACTTCTCGAAAACATAAGAGACAACAGTTCCGTGTTGTTGATCTCATTGCCTCTTGGGATGTTGAGGAGAAGGTGAGGGCAAATGATACTCGGGGAAAGGAGTTGTTGGGACTCCAAGTTCTAATTTGGTGCAGAAGAACAACTCAAATGTCTACTGTAGCAAAGAAGAACAAAAACAAGAAGGAGGACATGTCAAAGACCAAACAAACAACCACTTTTAAGAAGAAAAAGAGCAAGGGAAGGTGCTATAATTGGGGTCTTTTTGCCACGGCTCTAGGCATGGCCCGAAACACCTCTTATACCCATGCATTTTTTCCATAGTCCAGCATATATTTTGATGAAGTGGCCTTACTCATTGCTGGTCCAAATTCCTTTGCGGCCAGTAAGGAAGCAAGCAGCCTGAGCGGATGACTGGACTAGCGCTTCCTCTCACTCAGTCCCTCACACGGCCACGGGCCATCCCAGTCTCCTGTTCCCATGTCCCAAACCTTAGCGGGCTGGTGGTGCCAGCGACGGGCCATCCAACAGGGCGCCGAGTGGACGAGGCGATAAAGGAGAGTTCTTTGAGGCTACACAAGTGCCTGGAGGCTAGCGCGGCAACCTTGGAGCAGACCGGCGCACGCCAGCAGCCAGCAGGTCTTGGATTATACATACTAGTTCCCAATTGTCATTTCCTTTTTGTCTGGTAAAATGGAACAAACTGACTTATGAGATTATTTATTCCCCATTTTACACACTAAAATTACTCAATGAAGAGGACCAGGACTTTGAGATCCTTTTTTCTCTCCTGCTCCTACTCCTGTAATTCCACTTAACAACATTGAGAGCTAGCAATGTAGATGCGGTAAGAACGGAAGCAATGATCCTCATGTTGTACTCAATGATGGTGACATTGTTGTAGATCCTGGGCTACGCATACCAATTAAGCAAATGCATACAAACATTAAGGATGCATGTGAAAAGAGCCTATGTTTTGAATGTTTCATTAATTTGAAGGGTTCACTTCCTACTGTTGATGAAGATATGATAGATTGATAGATGGGGCCGCAGGGATGAACCAACTCGGCAATAATCAGATATGTTTAAATTTATTCCAGTTTCATCGAGTTTGTTGTACCATTAGACTTGAAATTGGAGATATGCTCTAAATTATGCAATTTTAGCTATCTCTATTATAATTATCAGTATGTGAATTCATTTGAGTGCTTTAAGTACTAAAATAAGTGGCCCTAGGCATGAAATTCTGCTAGCTCCGCCACTAGTCTTGAAGGGCACTTTGCTAAAGAGTGCAAGGACCGCAAGTAAAGGTCAAAGTCTGCAAAGATGATTATTAGTAAAGAAACTGGTGGAACATTAGGGTACGGTAATTATTTACCTACAGTTCTTTCAGTTTGTCATTCACCAGATTGGTGGGTTGATATAGGGGCTAATATTCATGTGTGTACTAACGTTTACTTGTTTTCTTCTTACTAGGTCGGCGGGCTACCTCCTTGTTGATGGGGAATGGACCGCATGCTAGTGTGTGTTAGTAAGGTCGATGATGTGAACCCATAGGGTTTGTTCTTGATTTTTGATTAGAGAATGGGGATAACTCAATTTGAGGATGGAGGCAATGCTCACGGCCTGACTACAGTCTTTCAGGCACACTGCACCTTAGCAACCGATACACCACCTCCAATGGCTGCTGCGATCTTGTGTAGCGCAACACCCGACCACTAGGGCACTCGTCCTACAAACAATCGAAGAACTAGCAAGAACAAGTAAATAAGTACTAAAATTACTAGATGTAGATGAAGGTTTCAAACTTAATCTCCAATGATGTGGGGTTCCGAAGATAAGAAGATGGCGGCTGATCCAGCACGCGCACTTACAAGCAAGTAGCGAAGGCTAAACTTGATCTAAACAAAACCTGACATGTTTGTGATGGCTATGGAGGTATATGAGAGGTTAGAGGACAACTAGGATGTGGTGGAGGTCATCCCTCAACCCTAGGATGCGTCCCTATTGGGCCCCACTTGATTCCCAGGCCAAAATCAGGTGACACTGCACCATGGATAGAAAAGGTCTCTGTAGTAAATCGGTGATTGCGGCCGCCTCGGAGCAGATATGGATATGAGTCTAGATCCATATGGAATTAGACTTTATAAAGTTTCCATTAAGTAATTGAACATCCAAAATGGAGTGTGGATGAAGTTATGGTGGCTATCAGAAGTTGACACTTTCCTACAGTCCGAATCCAGCCCTTCCAAAACGTGTTAGATTCAATCTCTTTCTTTCTTTGGGCCAAAGTGTCATGGTGGCCTGGTGGAGAACGTTGGGTATATATGAAATTGGTCCCCAATCAACTTCTTTGGTCCTCCATACCTTCTGTGTGTGTTTAATACTGAATTTCTAAAAATGACAATGAACACACATCATGGCGCAGCATCAATTCATCAAATGTATCAAATACAATCATGATAAAGAATGGTTTCACCTTTGAATCAAAAGATCCAAGCAGGTGATGTCCTCATCAGTCGATTTGAAGCTTACTTCGAGAAAAACCATGCGATTGAAGAACGTGCCGCATGTCCCCACTACCAAGAAAAATCTAGTTTGCGACTCTCTACTTTGTAGAGATGGTTTTAAATTAGTCTTTGAATCTAATAAATGTATACTTTCTAAGTATGGAAATATTGTTGGTAAAGGTAATGAATGTGGAGGTTTGTTCCATTTTTCCTTATCTGATGAGTGTAATAAATTTGCGAACTATGTGATTAATGTTAGTGATGAGTCAAACATTTGGCATCCACGTCTTTGTAATATTAATTTTAGATGGTTGATGAGGCTGGCTGGTTTGAATTTGATTCCAAAGTTTTATCTTAGTCAAAGCTAAGTGCCATGTGTGTATTGAATCAAAACAACCTCGCAAGCCTCGCAAGGTTGTGCAGGCGAGGAACTTGGCACGAACTAATTCATTCCTATCTATGTGAAATAAATAGAATGTTAATAAAAGGAGATAAGAAGTGTTTCATTACATTAATAGATGATTGCACTAAATTTTGCTATATTTATTTGTTGAAGTCAAAAGATGAATTATTGCACTAGTTTAGATCCATAAAGCTGAAATAGAAAAGCATCTTGTGAGAAAGATCAAATGTGTAAGGTCAGATCATGGTGGAGAGTACTTTTGAAAAAAATTTCACTTTATTCTACTAGGAACATAACATAATTCATAAGAGGATACCTCCCTATTCACCTCAATCGGAATTGGTGAAAGAAAGAACCGCACTCTAACTGATTTGGTTAACGCCATATTAGACACAGTGGGTCTTTCCAAGGAATGGTGGGGGTGAGGCTGTATGACAGCGTGTCATGTCCTGAATCGTGTTCCTACAAATAGAAAAGACATAACACCATTCGGTGGTGCGAGAAGAAAAGACTTACACTTTCTTATTTATAGGCTTGGGCTGTTTGGCAAAAGGTCAATGTGCTGGTAACTAAGAAACGTAAACTTGGACTTAAAGATGTAGATTGTGTCTTTCTTGATTACACTATACACAACATTGGATATAGATTTTTAATAGTAAAATCTTGAGTACCTGACATACATGTTGGTATTGTCTGACCCGGGACAACAGGACTGCTTACATGACATAGGTAATTCTTGAATAAGGGATGGAGCATGTCCAATACCTTGTATCTGAAGTAGTGTACTCGAACTCGAGTAGGACCAGTTAGTACACAAGGAAACTACTCGAATAGTACTCGGGTAGGACTCCTAAGCTCGTATCAGGCTAGGATAACTGTAGCCCTATCCCCCTAGAGTATATAAGAGTGGGCAGAGACCCCCTCCAAATAATAACCAATCCCACGCAATACAAACCACCACACAGGACGTAAGGTATTACGCACATCATGACCTGAACCTGTCTAAATCTTGTGTTGATAGCACCTTCGAGTTCCTAAGCTTGGTGACACCCTGCCTATAAGTCTACTACCTTAGGGTATCCCTAGGTAGGTTTAACGGTAAAACACTGACAGCTGGCGCGCCAGGTAGGGGTGTTCATCGAAGATCCCCTGCCGAACTCTATGGCGATGTTTAACTTCACCAATGCTATACTCGAAGAGGGCACTAAGTTCACCTTCGGCTCGTGGGTCTGCGTCCCTAACAGCGCAGCTGACTTTCGTTGGAATTTGTCAACGACACGAAGCCGGAGGCATCTTCAACAACTTTTTGCCGCGAGCTTGATGACTTCATCAAAATTCTCGGCGAGATGTTGCTCCCTGACCTAGTCAGGGAACTCGAGGAGGAGTCTATCACACCCCGTCCTCGATAGCCGCACAGCCCAGCCCTTCCGAGGGGCGAGCCCACAGACACATAGCACCCTGCTTACACTTTCATCCTCGCTTCGTGTAAAACGGTCAACCTGAAGGTGCTATGGCTGGAGGCCAAAAGCTTTATAAGTTGGCTCCACCCTTGCTCAACTATAAAGGTGGTACTAAACATGTGCACGTAGCACTTGTGGGCCACTACTGGCCCACATCCAAATTGGGCCGGGTGTCATAGAGTCCGGTCTAACCCGACTACCACTCACGCTACACCAGGAAACCTCGGATCGGATCTAATCTGATTTGAGAGTTAGCGTACCCGACTCACATAGTTCGGCCACTGCTCACCAGGAGGCCGCACGGTCTGAGCCCCTCTCCGCATTGGAGGAGAACTTAGATCGCCTACTCTATCTCGAAGAAGGGGAAGCCACTGCAGGCCGAGAGGCTCCCATCTACGATGACTACAACTCGAACCTGGACGACAACTCCGCGCCTTTACTACGCGGTCTCTGCGGTCTGACGATTGCATCTACCTCACAAGGAAGATTTGTCTACTAGAAGGGCTAGGAACCTCTGAAGCTCCTCTCCTGCGATGAGTCTTGCCTTCTGGCTTTCCTCCAAGAACTACCCTTCTAGGACGGCAGGCCCCTTTCCCCCATCGAGGAAGAGGAGGCTAGCGGCAACGGCCTAGTCGACTACAACTCCTGCGTCGGCAACTACTCGCCGGACCGCCACGTATGCATGGCCACCATTGCAAACCTTGAAGACCACTACACCAATGAGCTACCCAGAGATATCTCTGCTGATGAGCTCATTACGAACGCTTCCAGGATGAAGATGAGCAGAGGAGAAGGGCGCGGAGAGAAAAGAATGCCAAGCGCGCTCAATGCAGGCGGAAAGCAGTAGAGTGACAAAACCGACCCGCCGCCCGCAACCTCAACGACACCTTTGTAGGTGCTGTTAATTGTGAGTACGCCACTGCGATAGTAAACATCACCAGGGCTACCATGCTACTCCAACAACTACCCGTGAACCTAGAAATTGAGGCAGCTATCAGGCTAGCCCAGCATGCGTTCATCCAGTTGGACGCGCACCTCTTCCATCCCTATCCTGTAGTCGCTTTAGGAGCAAGCAGCACGGGAGCAGCATCCCTGAAGCTAGTCGCACAGCTGGAGGGAGGCCTAATCCAAGGTGGGGAAACAATCTCCAGGTCGGCCAAGGCCACCAGGAGGTCGCACAACCTACAGGTGGTCAAGGAAACCTTCAGACCACAATACCACAAGGCGAAGGCAACCCCATGGGAGGCCGAGGACACTAAAGGACACTCCACGACCTTGCCTCAGCTGACTTAAGGGAAATCGTCAACGCCGGCCGCGATGCTCGAGACTTCTTGGGCTCCATGCTAAGAGCAGGTACTCACACGAGTTGTCTCAATGCAAACAGGAGCAGAACAAGACCCTAAGGTCCTACACCCCCCGCTTCTTTGAGACACGCGCCACCATCGCGAACATCACTGACAACATCGTCATCGACTGTTTCCAGAATGGCTTCTATGAGAGGCACGTCTTCAGGGATTTTGAGTACAACCGCCCCAAAACCATGGTGGAGCTTCACAACATAATGTAGTGTTGGGCAGACCAAGAGGACCAGGAGCGCGACCACTATCAAAGGTGTGGTAGCGATAACGGCGGCAAGTGGAACAGTGACAACTGCAGCGACAACAGAAGCCAGCGGGACTACTCGGGACCTTCCCGAAAGCGCAAGCCAAATGATGTCGTCATGGATATTAAGCGCAATCCGTGCGGCAAGAAGTCAGAAACCACACAGGAGCAGTTTGAGAAGCTCCTGCACAAGTAGTACCCATGACACTCGATGTCCAAGCACTCGATGTGGGAGTGGCACAACCTCCGAAACTCCTTGAACGCCCACACCTCGACAAGGATGCGAATAAGAAGGGCAAGGACAAGGAGGACAAGGACGATGGGGCCAAGTTGGAGGGAGATGGGTTCCAGCACCCATCGAACACCATCAACATCATCTTCGATGGTGACTCCAGCTTCCCCTCCAAGAGGGCTCAAAAGCTCACTCTTGTGAGATCATGACGATCGAGTCCGCCATGCCATGGCCCTTGAGATGGTCCCAGACCCCGATCTCCTTCTCTAGGGACAACCAATGGACCAGCTTCTCCGAGCTGGGAAAATTCCCGCTAGTGTTGGACCCTGTGGTGTCAAGATCCAGGCTGACCAGGGTACTCGTCGATGGGGGGAGTGGGCTCAACCTACTCTTCTCGAGTACCTTGAAGAAGATGATGTTGCACGTCTCCGGCATGCTCACCCCAAGCAAGTCTCCCTTCTTGTGGCAGAACCGCCCGAATTAATCCGGCTCAAGTGCGCTAACCATGACCACTAGGGTAATCAGGGCTAAGTCGCATTTCAAATGGAGTAACTGGACAGTCTATCGGGTAAAATCCTGATGCAACCACTGAGACTTCGATCGAAACATTACATACATTAAACCCACATGAAGGTGAGTCTAGAGATTATAACATTCCACAAATTTTACATCACAGAGTCTGACATGAATTTATAATTATAAACCGAGTTTGAATTGAGAAAGTACTTCAGAGTTTAAGTATGAAAGCTTTATTCAGAGTTCATAAGCAGCGAAAAACTCGATCATCTATCATCGATTAGGATGCCACGATGAAGCCCGTACATAGCATCTCTCGGCAGAGTCATTGTTGGCCGGGGATGGATCCCATTCGACGGACAAACTAGGTGGCAAAGTACAAGGCCAAGTCAAACCTGCTATCATATCTTCAAAGGACACACCTGAAAACAATGCACGAGCAAGGCTGAGTATACTAATACTCAGCAAGGCTTACCCGACTAGTGGAATATACTTAGCTGACTCCTAGACATGCAAGGCTTTTGGCTTGAGGGGTTTGTTTTGCTGAAAAGCAACTAAGATTGAGTCTTTGCTTTCAAGTTTTAACTTCAAAACTTCTAGTTCCATTAACCATTCTAAGTGAGCAACAATCCAACATCACACATGGTGGAAAGAATTAATTTTGCATCCAACCATATTCATTATCATAGCCATGATTCTTCTTGATACTCTATGTGGTAGAACTATTAAGCAGTCTCAATGACTGCGAGAAACGGATGATTCGAATCGAATTTCTTAACCTTGCAAGGGAAACCTAACATACACACGTGGAGCACCGAAGTGTCACCCCAAGCAACCTTTTGCCTTTCTTTTCGGGTAGTGGATCAGGGTCACCCCCTGCGACTACAGAGCCCAGCTTTGCACCTGGTGCATGTCAAATAAATACAGGGGTTAAAGTAAAGTCCACTTGCTGGGCCGATCAGTTACTCAGCTTACCGATTACCATATTCTTGGCATGTGGTTAGTACATTCAAATGCTTAACCACCACTACCACACACTACGACCTTAGCTATTTTTGCCATACAGATAGGGCCTCAACATGAACATGAATATCGTAACACAGCCCCGCCCGTCGACCTTATGTTTCCAACATAAAGTAAACAAGCAACTCTTATTTCTCGTGAGTGATAGGAAATCACTCGACTTTTACCGAACCTATTAGCATGGCAACTATCGTACCTTTCAACTAGTATTCATAGCATGGGTATCTAGAATCATGCATCTTAGGTTTCATTCAACTCCTAAAACTTAATGCACAAATAAATAATATAACAACATTGAATAAGTTTGAAATATGGGTTATGCTCCGGGGCTTGCTTTTTGGGCAAAGTGAGCCTTGGGCTCTTCCGAATGTTGGTTCGGGTCTTCAGCGGCTTTAGTTAGAATAGCTTAAGCTTCTTGCTGCTCCCTCACAGATTCGGGCACCAGCTCGTACGTTCCGTCAGCGAGAGTAGTCGAATCTATATGAAATGCACATGTATGATTTATTGTGTTGGTAAAGGTTTATTAACTTCACGATAAAGTTGCAATCCAACAAAATTCTATTTTTGTTGTGAAGCACATATTTTACAAATCCTTGGGCAATCATTTATAGAGTACAAGTTAAGTTAATTAACTTCATTAAGTAAGTGGGGTTTTATTATTTCAAAAGTGCTATTTTTTCAAGAACAAATATGGATTATTCATAACTGCTGTTTAAGTTAGTTTTTGGTGTTGAGATTTTTATGCAGAGTACTTTACTTAGAAACAAACTTACTGTAAAATTTGCAGATATTTTCATTCAGTATATTAATCATGAAAATAATATATTAAACAGCTACTTCTAGAATCAAGATCATTTTATACTGAACAACACTTGCAAGGGCTGGTGCTCAATATTTTATTGAGTACTTCTAAACTTATGGTGAGTCTATTGTAAATTTTTTAGGTTTTAGTGTGCGAGATTCAGAGCATAGAAAATAAGTCAAGATACATCTACATTAATCAAGACTTGTCTACAGGTAGTTCCACAAGGTTTCTGTATCTCAAACTTTTCCAACATGACAATCTACTCAAAGGTAGTTTCTGGTTAAAATTTTATTTTTTCTAAGCACCAGAACTAGTTACTTTGATTTAATGTAGTTTTTCTTAACTATAAACAAATGAGCAAGTTAGACTGAAGTAAAAGGTTCCAAACATTGTCCATAACTTTTATGCATCAAATTTACTGTATTGTAAAAGTTGTAACCCTAAAATATCAGTAAAACAGTATGAACAAATAACTCTAGCAAAATAGCACACCAAACAAGATCCAACAAAAACTACTCTTAGGGACAGTTTCTGACCTTGAGATATACACAAGTCCTAATAAGCAGAGACTAGATTACAGTCCAAAAATCATTCACAGTACTGTCCTAAATTAATAGATACATTTATGGGCTATTTAAAACAATATTAATTTTAGATCAAGTTATTGTTTGTAACTAGTCATCCATCTGTACAAAAGTAGTCGGGTTCATCAAGAGGGTCACAACAAATTTTAGTTTGCATTTTTTGATTTTTTTGGGATTTTAAATTGATTTTACAAGTGACAGCCTCTTGAAACATAAAGTACTCGGGTTCTCGCAGATAGATCCCTGGATCTTGCAGAAAGGACCCTAATAAGAACTTGATGATTGCAATGTAGTCCCGAGGCGGGGCTAGGTTGTTTCTGGCCAAAATCCGGTGAGGAAACAAGTCGACGGCGTGGGAAAAGGGGTGGGGGACCACGAGGAGGTTGACGGGAACCTGTGGGTTTGCTCGGTTGGGGCTGGGGCGGCTGGAGTTATGCTTCTAGCTATGAGCAGGAGCTCCAGCGAGATGCGAGCGGTGGGCTGCGGTGGTCCGTCGAGGGAGGGTGGCGTGGGGAAGTTAGGGAGAACCAGCAGGTCGAGGGCGACCCGTTTAGAGCTTCGGTTTGGGCGGAGGAGGAGCGGAATGTGAGGCTCGACGGTGAGGTCGAGTGGTGGTACTAATGGTGGGGTGGTGGGGGTACTCGGGCACGTGTGAGTAGGGGCTCGGTGTAGCCCTTTTATAGGCGCATAGGGAAGGGGAGGTGGAGCTGGGCGCGACCACGCGCGGGTGGCGGTTCGCCGGAGTTGGGTTGGGGCGGCGAGCTCAGGGTTCTCGGCGGGGCTTTTATAGGCGCGCGAGGGAGGATGGCAGCCTGGACACGAGCTGCTGGGGGAGGTGGAACCAGGGGGTCCAAAACTGGGGGCGCGGCTACCTCGCTGTCGCTGGCGAGTCTCGCCGTGGCTCCAGCAGCGCCCGTGGCAAGAAAATTCTGCCGCGTGGAGGCTTCCCGAAGGGGAAGCGGGAGTTTGTGGGCTAGCGGGGGATCTCTGGGGTGCGCCAGCCAGCTGGCCTACTGGCATTGGGACAGGGCAGAGGGAGGAGAGAGAAGGGAGAAGGTGAGGGACTTAAGTGCAAAAAGCAAAAACAATTGGGGTCTGGGTGAAAAGGGAGCTAAAACTCATTCTTCCCAAGGTCAAATCAAAGACATTTGAATACCATTTTTGCTCAACTTTTCAAGGTATACATTTTCTCTTTCATGACTATGTTCATTTGAGCAATGTATAGAAAGTTATTTTGAAATTCTAAAAACTAGTATTTAAATGACATGTCATTTCATGTGAATTTTTGCACTTTTAGCCCTTGAGTTCAACTAGACTTTTGTTGCTCCTGTTATGAAAGAAGTGCCATTCAATTTTTAGGGTCCTTTGTGATCAATTTTGAAAGTTACAAGGGTTTATTTGCAAGGGTTCACATGTATATGCATATATACATATACACATATACATTTGCTTGAAAGATAGATTTTGATAGGTTGTTTTATACTTTTCTTGCTCTTTTATGCCTGATTTAATGTTATGGATCTTTTTTTATCCATTTAGACACCCAGGGTGTCACAGCCAACCCCTCTTAAAAAGAATGTCATCCCGAGATTCGGATAAATAACAAAGTGCGGAAACTGTGTACTTTGGAGGGAAGCAAGAAAACTAGAAAAATTTTGATTGAGATAACTTTCAGTTTCCGATGTGGCTTCTTCTTTAGTGTGATGGTTCCACTAAATTTTATACATTTTAATCACCGCCCTTCGGGTACTTCTTTCCTTCTGGTCAAGGATTTTGATGGGTTGCTCAACATATGAGAGGTCTGGTTCCACCATGATTTCTTTTTGCTCAACAATTTCGGCAGGAACTCTGACATATTTCTTTAGTTGAGAGACATGGAAAATGTCATGAATGGCTGTAAGTTGCGAAGGAAGTCGCACTCTATAGTCCATGGGTCCACATTCTTCAATGATTTCTTACAAACGAACATAACGAGGTCTAACTTTCCTTTCACTCCAAATCATTGCACACCCTTGGTTGGTGAAACCCGAAGGTAGACATGATCACCAACGTCGAAGTTCAAGGGTTTTCTCCTCTTATCAAAATAGCTCTTTTGTCTAGAGTGGGCTGCTTTAAGATTTTCTTGGATAACTTCCACTTTTTCTACTGCCTCGACTACCAAGTCTAGTCCAAAGATTTTGCGCTCTCCAATTTGTGACCAGCTCAATGGAGTTTGACACCTTCGACCATGCAATGCCTCGAATGGTGCCATTTTTAGGCTTGCTTGGTAGCTGTTGTTATATGAGAATTCTGCTAAAGATAAGCATTTGTCCCAATTCTTGTCATAATGAATGATACGAGCTCTAAGCATGTCTTCGAGAATTTGATTTATTCTTTCGATTTGGCCGTCGGTCTGAGGATGATAAGCTGAGCTTCAGATTAGTTTGTTACCAAGAGATTCAAAGCGTGCTACGAACTGAGTGTCGTGATCAGAAATAATTATCTTTGGTACACCGTGTAGACAAACAATATGATCAAGATATATCTCAGCGTATCTCTTGGCACTATAAGTGGTGTGTACGGAAATAAAATGAGCGGTCTTTGTAAGCCTATCAACAATAACCCATATAGAATTGTGTTTCTGAGATGTATTAGGCAAACCAACAATGAAGTCCATATTGATGTCTTCCTATTTCCAGGATGGTATAGGCAGAGGTTGAAGTGTACTAGCTACTTTCAAGGAGCTAGCCTTTACTCGCTAACAAGTATCACACTCTACAACGTATTGGGCAATTTCTCTCTTCATCCTAGTCCAACAAAAATTTTATTTGAGGTCCTGATACATTTTGCTACTGCCTGGATGAATAGAGAATTTGGAAAGATGTCCTTCATCAAGAATTTTCTTTCAGAGTTCATGATTTTTCGAAACAACAATGCGTCTTTCAAACCATAAAACTCTCTTGTGATCCTATTGAAAACATTTGTACTTCTCCTCTCCCTGAGACAGTTTATGCGTTATGATCTTAACACCCTCATCATGTAGTTGCACAATGATGATAGGGTCATGAAGAGTTAGTTCAATCGAGGTGTGATTCAAAGCTCCCTGAGGAATCATTTCCAACCTAAGTTTCCGCATTTCAGAGCATAACGTCTAATTGTATGATGCGGCCGATAAGCAATTGCATTGAGCTTTGCAGCTGAGTGCATCCGCTACTACATTAGATTTGCCTGGATGATAGTGCACCTCAAGATCATAATCTTTGATTAATTCTAACCATCATCTTTGTCTCATATTCAGGGTGGCTTGTGTGATTATATATTTGAGACTCTTATTATCAGTATAGATATTGCAATGGATGCCCATAAGGTAGTGCCTCCAAATCTTGAGAGCGTGAATGACAGTTGCTAACTCAAGATCATGTGTTGGGTAATTCTTTTCATGGGGCCAAAGTGCTCGTGAAGCATAGGCAATAACCTGATTGTCTTACATAAGTACACAGCCCAAACCAGTACCAGAAGCATCACAGTAAATGTCAAATGGCTTGGTATTATCAGGTTGAGCTAAAATTGGGGCTGTAGTTATATGTGCTCTGAGGGTGTGGAAAGCTTTTTCACAATCTTCATCCCACACAAAATTTACTCCTTTCTTCAACAGTTCAATCATAGGTTTAGCAATTCTGGAGAAATCCGGAATGAAGCGGCTTTAATAACCAACTAAACCAAGAAAACTACGAATCTGATGAATAGAAGTGGGAGGTTTCCAATTCATCACCTCTTGAACTTTACTGGGGTCAACTGAGCTACCATTACTGGAGATAGTATGACCCAAAAATTTCACACTAACCAACCAGAATTCACATTTGGAGAACTTAGCATATAACTGATGGTTCCTAAGGCATTGGAAGACAATTTGCAAATGTTTAGTATGGTCCTCCTCATTCTTGGAATAAATAAGAATGTCGTCGATAAAAACCACGACGAACCTATCAAGCTCTGACATAAAAACCGAATTCATGAGATACATGAAGTAGGCAGGAGCATTTGTGGCACCAAAAGACATAACTAAGTATTCATATAGTCCATATGAGTGGAGAAAGCGGTCTTTGGAATATCAGGTGGTTGAATCTTGATTTGATGAAAGCCCGAACGAAGATTAATCTTGGAAAAGATTTTTGCTCTGGACAACTGATCGAAAAGAACATCACTGAGAGGAAGTGGATATTTGTTTTTGATAGTCACCGCATTGAGAGGCCGGTAGTCTACACAAAACTTCAAACTATGATCTTTCTTCTTCACAAATAGGACTGGGCAACCCCAAGTTGAAGCGCTTGGACGAATATAGCCTTTGTCTAGAAGTTCTTGCAGCTGTATATTTAATTCTGCTAATTCATTGGGTGGCATTCGATAGGGTCATTTAGAGATAGGTGTAGTGCCTGACTGCAGTTCGATGACAAACTCTATATCTTAATCTGGTGGCATGCCTGGTAAGTCATCTATGAAAATATCGGTATACTCACACACCACTGGAATATCTTCTAGTTTGACTACTTCCATGCTGAACATGAACAGTCTGTCTTTTGCCCTTGTTCTTTTTGTTCTGACTAGAACCTTGACCTTAATTTGGCTGCACCATCGACTACATCGACTATATTTCCGGATACCACGACTACATCTTCGACTGCTATGGCTTCATCATCGACTACATCAACTATATTTCCGGAATACACTACTACATCTTTGACTGCTACAGCTTCATCATCGATTACATCGACAACAACTCTGACTGCATTGACTACTATACGGCTACTTTGACCATATCACCGACTTCTTCCTTACATCTACAACTCCTTTCGACTACATCTCCTACTACTTTGACAACATCTACCACAGCTTCAACTACATCTTCGACTGTTTGAACTTTACCTTCATCTGCTACGGCTATAGTTCAACTACACTACATCTTTGTCTACCTTGACTGCATATCCGACTGCTTCAGAAACATCTACCACGGCTTCAACTACATTTTCGACTGCTTGAACTTTACCTTCATCTGCTACGGCTATAGTTCGACTACACTACATCTTTGTCTACCTCAACTGCATATCTGACTGCTTAAACCTTATCTCCTGCTACTACGACTTAATTTTTTACTGCACTGCAATTTCGACTACTTCGACTGCTCTCCGACTATATCAAATTTATTTGTGACTACTACGACTACGTCTCCGACTGCCTTAGTTGCACCTTTGTCTAGTATAACTACCACTTCGACTACACTGCATCTAGGACTGGTTCGACTACATCTCTGACTGCCTCAGTTACACTTCCAACTACTACAACAACCTTCTAGATTGCTTATATTGCATCTCGGACTGTCTCAGTTACACTTCTGACTACTACAACTACCTCCTGGACTGCTTATACTGCATCTCCGACTGCCTCAGTTACACTTCTGACTACTACAACTACCTCCTGGTCTGCTTATACTGCATCCCCGACTAGTACGACTACTTTTTCGACACTATGACTATATTTCCGACTCATTGAGCGAAACCTCCAACTACTATGACTACATCTTCGACCTCCTCGACTACATCTTCCACTGCTTCTCTATTTTGGTGGTTTTTTCAACAGATCGAGCTATAGTATTTTGCCTATAACTCTATATTCAAAAGTCTAATGGTGAGTAGTTCAGGCAACTCGCTACAACTTTTGTGTTCAACTCGTTGCCTAGAAGAATCATCTTCAAGGGTAACAACTTTGACAAATTCCTGCTGTAGGGTATGAACTGGACAGCAGAAGCCCAATATTTCTGGAAGTGACTTCAAAACTTCATAACTCCAATTTGAGTAATCCGAAAATTCTCACACTTCACCAAATTTATATTCAATACTTTGGATCAGATTCTAAGATGGTCATTTCCTTAAATATTTCTCTTGCTGTCTGCCCAGAAATTACAGTGAACAGCCAGCTAGTGGTTTGGTCCTGAGAGAAATCAATTTTCATGTATGATCATGATGCATGCACGTTCTATTCGTCCTCACAAAGCAAAATAATTGCCAAATAGCTTTGATCTTATGTGGTTATTTCGGTGGCATACATAATACGTCTCTCCTTATATTAACTAGCCAAAATTTTCTAACCATTCTTAGCTTACGTAATCGCAGTTAGTGTACCTGCAGAAGATTTACAGAATATATATATATATATATATTGAACCTTTCGTGCCAACGCTCACGAAAGCGTCCCCATACATTACCGCTCACCATAGTAGCAGCATCCATGGACAGTGCTTCATACGTTACCATGATAACGTATTCACTTCTCGTATAAATCACCTTATGGGATGTTTGTACGTTGAAGACACCGTACGTGCAGCATATTTTACTCCCAATATAATCAACAAGGGGTTGGTATATTGACAGCACTTCAAGTAAGCCACTGCTTGTGGGCAGCGTTCGGTTCACGTCACCGACATGAGGGTCAAGTTCTCTCAGTTTACTAAGGATCCTTACCTTCTTACCTTAGCGATGAGTGCGTCGTTATAGAAATTAAAGGTTGGTTGTGCACAAAATTAAGTTTTGACAGTAAGTAATATGCTGGAAGTTAGTTATGTATAATATAGTTAAGATACCCACCTAGTTACTTCCCATAATCCCCTAGGGCTTTATGAACTAGGCGTCATCCTTAACGAACCAACGTATTTTTTTGCAAACGCAATTTTTGTTGTCAAGTTCTATGAAAATAAGTTTTTAAGGCTTGTTATAATCTCTGGTGATGAGGATATCACTAGCATGGATACGACCATATTAGTGCCTTCTTGTCCAAAGGTGAATCAACTCTATATCAAGATTAAATTTGATACATTTGAACAATTAATGTTGCACGATGATTTCTGTGCATTCTCGTTTTCAGAATTACTTGACTGGATAAAGCCGTGTGTGGAAATTACATGGAAAATATGGAGGACCAAAGAAATAGATTGGGGACCAAGCCCAAGTCTTCCCAATGTTCTCCACCAGGCCACCACGTCACTTTTGGTGCAAGGAAAGGAAGAGTCCAAATCCAACACGTTTTGGATATTGGTTTCGGACTGCAGGACAGAACCAAGTTGTAACGGCTGCCACGACTTCATACGGACTCCAATTGGGGAGTTCTTGGACTTCATGGAAAGCTTATAAAGTCTACTTTCATATGGATCCAGACTCATATCCATATCTTCTCCGAGGTGGCCACAATCGTTGATTTACTATAAAGACCTTTTCTATCCACGGTGCTGCGTCACCTGATTTTGGCCCGATGGGGCGTGTATCAATTGGAACCCAATAGGGGTGCATCCTAGGGTTTAGGGACAACCTCCACCACGTCCTAGTCATCCTCTACCCTCTCATATACCTCCATAGCCACCACGAACAGATCGGGTTTTGTTTTATTGAAAGTTTAGCCATTGCTACTTGCTTGTAGACGCATGTGTCGGCTAGACCATCCGTTCTACTCAATTCAGAACCCCACCTTTGTGATTTTAGATTGGTTCTTATCTTCATATTTGCAATTTAGTTGCTTGTTCTACTTGTTCTTGCTTGTTCTTCGATTGCTTGCAGGACAAGTGCCCTAGTGGCCGGGTGTTGCGCTCCACAAGATCGCAACAGCCATTGGAGGTGGTGTATCGGTTGCTAAGGCACAGCATCCTTGGAAGGCTGTAGTCGGGCCGTGAACATCGTCTCCATCCACCAATCGAGTTATCCATCCCCTCTCACCGAAAGATCGGGAACAAACCCTAACGGGTTCGCATCAGTTGGTATCAGTTGTATGCAGTAAGCTTTTTGTTTTGGTTGTCAAACAAAAGATTTTATTCCCCTGAAAAGAAAAGAGAAGAAAAAAACAAAAGAAGAAAAACAAAAGAAAGAAAAAAAAGAAGAAGAGAAAAGGAAAAAAGGAAAGGGGCTGTTCTTTGTGTTTCTGTTTTGATTCTGGAGGTGTGTTGTGACTTTCCTTTGTATCCAGGCTCGCGCCTCTAGCACGGTCTAGGTTAGGACCAGTACACTCCCGCTGTTGAACGATTACTGAGCTTGCTTTTATGACTAATGTGGTGCTAGTATTTTCTTGTGTTTTTTTAGCCCACCTACAGCTCCACATATCCGACTATGGCTTGATAGGTTTTGTTGCTGCAGCACCGATATACTTCTTTCAAGGTGCTTGACTTGTTGGTTGCCGACCTGTCCTGTTTTGGCTTGGTAAGAACTTGTAAGAGCTTGTTTTAAACAAGTTGAGTTTGAGAGTTTTACAACCAACACATCCTATTAGTTGATAGGAGGATACATATTATTTTTGTGTTTCTTGTTTTCTACTAATCATGGCAGGTGATACGGTGATTTTTGAGCTAACGGAACTACACCTTCAGATTTAGGATGTCATTCAACACTTGCCGCTATATGATGGTAAGTTTGATCCTAAAGGATATGTTAAATGGGAACTAGCAGTACATTTAGAATTTCGCAAACATAATTTGTCAGAAGAGCAAAAAATTCTAGCTGCTGGTGGAGTTCTTATTGATTATGCTTTGGCTGTTTGGAAACGCTTGTGTAGACATGATAAGGTACCTAAAACATGGAATGCGTTGAAAACTATTTTGAGAGAGTACTTTGTTCTTGAATATTATGCTAATCATTTGCTTGCTAAGCTACAAAGTTTGAAACAAGATAGTAACACTGTTGAAACATACTACTTAGATCTCCACTTAGAATGCGAAGATGCTATTGAAAATAGATTTTTGAGAAGGCTGAACAAAGAAATCTATGATATTCTTGTTTATGAAACATATACTTCCTTGACTCAATTGTTAAAATTAGCTTGCACTGCTGAAAATGAGATTTTGTTAGCCTTGCATACTTGCAATGAAGAAGTGCTTTCAGCAGAGGAGATTCCTTTTGTTCCTGTGTATGGTTTTAACAATTTGCAGGAAATTGGGCTCATCTCCAACTCGGGAGATGAGCTGCCATGTGCATCAATGGATAATCAAGAAGACAAGCTTCTTCTGCCATCCTTTCCTAAGGAGGCTCATATAGGTAATGTATGGAGTGCTTCAGATACTAGAGGTGAGTGCCATCAAGATCAAACGCAATTGTCCACTTATCATGCTACTAGAGAACAATAAATAGTGGAAATCATTGCTGATTTGCCTTTGTTACATGGTGATTTGTTTGTTGATCCTTGTGATAAAGAGGAGTTGTGTGATTATACTTCACTCAAATCTACCACACAACTAGTACATGGACATGTGCAATCTGATTTGAATGATGAACATGTTGCTTTTCCTCATGTTCGTTGCGTTAATAATGAGAACGAAGAGCTGAAACTCATATCATGTTTGAATACTTTGGGTTACATTGATTTTGATATTCTTTGCAATCTAGATTGTTTAGAGAAGAAATTATTTCAGAATTGCATTTCGCCATGTTTTGATCATTGTTCATTCTATGGAATTGGAAAATATAACACTCGTGGAGAGTACATGGTGCGTCGGGTGTACATTTATTTAGATTTGAAACCTCCTTTAAGAGTGCCTCAAAGCGATCAGCAAATGACTTGCATTGAAACTAATTATACCATATCGAGTTTCTTTGCTATTGATAACATGTTGCCGGTCAATTTTCAAGAAGGGGAGCAAATCTTGCTGCCTTGTATTTTATTGGAAGTTTCAAGATTATATTTGAAAGAATTTGAAAAGACTCCATTACTGAACAACACTCGTAACGCCAAACCGAGGACGGTTTGCAGCCAAGAAGGGGAGAATGATGAGGACATCACTAGCATGGATACGACCATATTAGTGCCTTCTTGTCCAAAGGTGAATCAACTCCATATCAAGATTAAATTTGATACATTTGAACAATTAATGCTGCACGATGATTTCTGTGCATTCTCGTTTTCAGAATTACTTGACTGGATAAAGCCGTGTGTGGAAATTACATCGAAAACATGGAGGACTAAAGAAATAGATTGGGGACCAAGCCCAAGTCTTCCCAATATTCTCCACCAGGCCACCACGTCACTTTTGGTGCAAGGAAAGGAAGAGTCCAAATCCAACATGTTTTGGATATTGGATTCGGACTGCAGGACAGAATCAAGTTGTAACGGCTGCCACGACTTCATAGGACTCCAATTGGGGAGTTCTTGGACTTCACGGAAAGCTTATAAAGTCTAATTTCATATGGATCCGGACTCATGTCCATATCTTCTCCGAGGCGGCCACAATCGTTGATTTACTATAAAGACCTTTTCTGTCCACGGTGCTGCGTCACCTGATTTTGGCCCGATGGGGCGTGTATCAATTGGGGCCCAATAGGGGCGCATCCTAGGGTTTAGGGATGACCTCCACCACGTCCTGGTCATCCTCTACCCTCTCATATACCTCCATAGCCACCACGAACAGATCGGGTTTTGTTTTGTTGAAAGTTTAGCCATTGCTACTTGCTTGTAGATGCATGTGTCGGCTAGACCATCCGTTCTACTTGATTCAGAACCCCACCTTTGTGATTTTAGATTGGTTCTTATCTCCATATTTGCAATTGAGTTGCTTGTTCTACTTGTTCTTGCTTGTTCTTCGATTGCTTGCAGGACAAGTGCCCTAGTGGCCGGGTGTTGCACTCCACAAGATCGCAGCAGCCATTGGAGGTGGTGTATCGGTTGCTAAGGCGCAGCATCCTTGGAAGGCTGTAGTCGGGCCGTGAACGTCGTCTCCATCCACCAATCGAGTTATCCATCCCCTCTCACCGAAAGATCGGGAACAAACCCTAACGGGTTCGCATCATCTGGTGTATGCATTTCACTCTGATACCACCTGTGGCAGAACCGTCCGAATTAATCCAGCTCAAGTGCGCTAACCATCACCACTAGGGTAATCAGGGCTAACTCGCACTTCAAATGGAGTAACTGGATAGTCTGTCAGGTAAAATCCTGATCCAACCACAGGGACTTCGATCGAAACATTACATACATTAAACCCACGCGAAGGTTAGTCCAGATATTATAACATTCCACAAATTTTACATCACAAAGTCCGACATGAATTTATAATTAGAAACCGAGTTTGAATTGAGAAAGTACTTCAAAGTTTAAGTATGAAAGCTTTATTCAGAGTTCATAAGCAGCGAAAAACTCGATCATCTATCATCAATTCGGATGCCATGATGAAGCCTATACGTAGCATCTCTCGGCAGAGTCATTGATGGCTGGGGATAGATCCCATTCCACAGACCAACGAGACGGCAAATTACAAGGTCAAGTCAAACCCGCTATCATATCTTTAAAGGACACACTTGAAAATAATGCCACAAGTAAGGCTGAGTATACTAATATTCAGTAAGGCTTACCCGACTAGTGGAATATATTTAGCCGACTCCTAGACATGCAAGGCTTTTGGCTTGAGGGGTTTGTTTTGCCGAAAAGCAACTAAGAGTGAGTCCTTGCTTTCAAGTTTTAGCTTCAAAACTTCTAGTTCCATTAACCATTCTAAGTGAGCAACTATCCAACATCACACATGTTGGAAAGAATTGATTTTGCATCCAACCATATTCATTAACATAGCCATGATTCTTCTTGTTACTCTATGTGGCAGAAGTATTAAGCAGTCTCAATGGCCGCGAGAAACGGACGGTTCGAATCAAATTTCTTAACCTTGCAAGGGAAACCTAACACACACGCTTGGAGCACCGAAGAGTCATCCCAAGCAGCCTTTTGCTTTTCTTTCCGTATCGTGGATCAGGGTCACCCCCCGCGATTATAGAGCCTAGCTCTGCACCCGGTGCGTGTCTAACAAATACAGGGGGTGAAAGTAAAGTCCACTTGCCGGACCGATCAGTTACTCAGCTTACCGATTACCATATTCTCGGCATGTGGTTAGTACATTCAAACGCTTAACCACCACTACCACACAATGCAACCTTAGCCATTTTCGCCATACAAATGGGGCCTCAACATGAACATGAATATCGTAACACAGCCTCGCCCGTCGACCTTATGATTCCAACATAAAGTAAACAAGCAACTCCTATTTCTCGCGAGTGACACGCAATCACTCGACTTTTACCAAACCTATTAGCATGGCAACTATCGTACCTTTCAACTAGTATTCATAGCATGGGTACCTAGGATCATGCATCTAAGGTTTCATTCAACTCCTACAACTTAATGCACAAATAAATAATATAACAACATGGAATAAGTTTGAAACATGGGTTATGCTCCGGGGCTTGCCTTTCTGGGCAAAGTTAGCCTTGGGCTCTTCCGAATGTTGGTTCGGGTCTTCGGCGGCTTCAGTTCGAATAGCTTGAGCTTCTTGCTACTCCTTCATGAACTCGGGCACCAGCTCGTACGTTCCGTCAGCGAGAGTAGTCGAATCTATATGAAATGCACATGTAGGATTTATTGTGGTGGTAAAGATTTATTAACTTCACGATAAAGTTGCAATCCAACAAAACTCAACTTTCATTGTGAAGCACATATTTTACAAATCCTTGGGCAGTCATTTGTAGAGTACAAGTTAAGGTAATTAACTTCATTAAGTAAGTGGGGTTTTATTATTTCAAAAGTGCAATTTCTTCAAGATCAAACATGGATTATTCATAACTATTGTATAAGATAGTTTTTGGTGTTGAGATTTTTATGTAGAGTAATTTACTTAGAAACAAACTTACTATAAAATTTGTAGATATTTTCATTCAGTATATTAATCATAAAAATATATTAAACAGCTACTTCTAGAATCAAGATCATTTTATGCTGAACAACTCTTGCAAGGACCGGTGCTCAATATTTTACTGAGTACTCCTAAACTTATGGTGAGCCTACTGTAAATTTTTCAGGTTTTAGTGTTCAAGATTCAGAGCATAAAAAATAAGTCAAGATACATCTAAATTAATCAAGATTTGTTTGTATAGATAGTTCCATAAGGTTTCTGTGTCTCAAACTTTTCCAACATAATAATCTACTCAAAGGTAGTTTCTGGTTAAAATTTCATATTTTTCTAAGCACCAGAACTAGTTACTTTTATTTAATATAGTTTTTCTTAACTAGAAACATCTAACAAGTTAGATAGAAGTAAAAGGTTCCAAACTTTATCAATAGCTTCTGTGCATCAAAATTACTCTACTGTAAAAGTTTTAAGCCTAAAATATCAGTAAAACAACATGAACCAATAACTCTAGTAAAATAGCACATCATACAAGATCCAACAAAACCTACTCGTAGGGACAGGTTGTAACCTTGAGATTTTTACACGTCTTAACAAGTAGAGACTAGCTTATAGTCCAAAAACAAGATTAATTTATGGGCTATTTAAAATAAGATTAATTTTAGATCAAGTTTTTGTTATTAACTAGTCATCCATCTATTCAAAAGTAGTCGGGTTCATAAAGAGGTTCATAACAAATTTTAGTTTGCATTTTTCTGATTTTTCTAGGATTTTAGATTGATTTTACAAGTGATAGCCTCTTGAAACACAAAGTACTCGGGTTCTCGCGGATAGGTCCCTAGATCTAGAGAAAGGACCCTAACAAGAACTTTACGATTGTGAGTACCACTCATCCAAGAGTACTTTGAACAATTTGAAAGGCATATCACACAATATATTACAAGAAAGGATAAATGTTTTTGCTACACAGCAATCTAAAACAAGTCCATGCCATCAACAATCTGGTAGGCCACAGGCTCTACCTCCTGACGGTACTTGGTGAACTTCTCCTCCATGCAGCTTTCAGTAGCACCATCCTCAAGAGGTTTATGTCCATGGTCGGATGATACGACTTGACGAGTCCAAGAACATGCGTCAACATGACCTTGATAGCGCTGGAAGCATACCCAACAATGCTCCATGGAGCATCCCGGAGACGCTCTAGCAAGGTACGACCATCAACTGTGGGGTCCACCATGTCAATACAGCACGTGCAGAGGCCTCAAGCTTGTCGAATTCTTTCTATTTTCGCACCTTGTCGTGGTTCAACGCTTGGATCTTCTGCATATTGGCCACCAGTTGCTTCTCTGCATCTTGGAGCTGCTTGGTGACAGTCTTGTGCTCTTCAGCAAGATCTGCATAATTCATTTGAAAAATGATCAAAGGCTTGCTGAAGGTGCTCCTTTTGTTCTGAAAGGTGATATATATCACACTTCCAGTCAGTACTCAGCTGGAACAATCAAAATAACTACTCGAGATGAAGCTACAACTCGGAGATAGGCCAGCTACACTTACTTTGGTTTTAAGCAGCCAAGTCTTTGGTGATGCATCATACTTTCTTTGAATATCCATGATCTGGTTCCGTTGAGCTGATATGATGGAATCAAGGCGCTCCTAGAGCTGGGAGATCTTATTCTTCTCCTTAGTGAGTTGTTTCTCCAGGAGATCTGCACGGTGAAGCCCATCACCCATGGCTCTCAAACATTTGGGACTTCTCCTTGGAGCGTTGGATCAGATCCTACTCAACAAAAGCCACGGTGTCAAGACGAAACTATCAACAAATTATACACTACACGAAGTTCGACTACATACCTTGGTGTACTCTACAAAATGATGTCCAAACTCCAGCATGTGGGATACTTTATCTGGATGTAGAAGAGGATCTACAAGCAATTCTAGAGTCAGATTAGGCACTTCGTTGATTGAAAACAGAAAACGACTACCTTCAGAAGTCGAGGTGCCGGTAGTGGGGCCCTCTGGTATGTTCTGTTGCAACTGCTCCGCCACCTCAATGATCCTAGGATTCTCGTCGCGCCTACTGCAGCAATGTCCGTATCTTAAAGACTCACAGGTGTGGGCGGGATTTCTTCTACTCGGTCTAGGCTTTTCTACTTGGGGGCTGATGACTTAGCCGCCTGATCAGCCACAACGAGTTCATCTCCTCCGCTTTGCTCCGCACCCTCGTTGATTGATATTTCGCTTGTCACGACAGGTGCGGGATGCAGGATCTTGCAGGAAGGCTCCTCCAGCACTGCAGCATCAATAGACTTCTCCGGCTCGAAGGCTGGAGTAGTCAGGGCAGGTTGAATCTCGTGTAGAGGGTCTTGTCGGTGTTTTACCGCCTGCCCACCGAGGGGTATACTCGAGGTGGTAAGTTTTAGGTAGGGTGACACCGAGATCAGGAACTCGAAGGTGCAAGCAACACAAGGTTTAGACAGGTTCGGGCCGCGATGTGCGTAATACCCTACGTCCTGTTTAGTGGTTTGTATTGCCTTGGGTGTTGATTGATATTTTGAGGGGGTCCCTGCCTGCCCTTATATATCCGGGAGGACAGGGTTACATGAGTCCTACTCTGACACTAGCCTAGGAATCATACTCGAGTACAACTCGAGTAGTTTCCTTCTGTACCGGCTAGTCCTACTTCGCATGCGAGTAGAGTACAACATAGATAAGGTATAGGACATACCCTATCCCCTAATCCTGTATGAACTACATTATGTACACAGTCCCATAGCCCCGGGTCTGATAGGTCTTGACCCCTGCTCACAGGTGTAGCACCAGACAACTCCGAGCTCTGATCAATAGAGGATTTTCTGCAGAATAATGCCAAGACTAGTCAAATATGTATCTACGAACTTACAAAAATCACTACACAGAAATTCCCCAGTACTTACCGAGAAGATATCTTCAAGGCGATCGCCTTCAGGACAACAAGTCCCTTGGGCGCTGCTATAACTTTTCGACTGATGGGGGTGGTATCCTTGGAGGCTGAGGGTGTAGATTGCCCAGGCACCAGGTTCCCCTCACCCAGTTGTTCATCAACCCCTCGCCTTGGGGGCTTGGGGTTATTGACAGATCAGTACTCAAGAGGCAGCAAGACAGGCAGATAAATCAGCAAATCGACAAGTATACTTACTCATGCTACTGTTCATCATTGTTGTCATCATCATCAGCGTGGATGATGGCTTTGCGCTTTCACGCAATGGTTCGCAACCTACACGGGGGGCTCTGAAATGCCTCCTCACTAGCGGAACTTAGCACCTCTTGGGCAGCCGGCTCATCGTCTTTTGGGCGGGGCAGCCATGAGACGAATCGCGCAAGATCATATCCTGCACTGACAAAGGCATAGATAGCACAAGTCAGAACAACTACATTCAGACATAGAGTATTACGCACATCACAGCCCGAACCTATCTAAACCTTGTGTTGCTTGCACCTTCAAGTTCCTGATCTCGGCGACACCCTACCTACTGTTGGTGATATGCCCAAGAGGAAATCATGCGTGGGCCGGATATTGTTCCAAGAAGGATTAGAACCCTAATGGGCCTCCAGCGTGATAACCCATTAGTGGGGTCTATATAATGAGGGGTGGGGCTATGGGAGGCCAATGCTCTTGCGCCACAAACCCTAGCCGCCATCGCCTCTCTTCTCGACTAAGCCCTAGCCAAGTGCGCGGTGCTAGCACACTAGTGATAGATGTTCCTGCCTCGTCCATGTGGACTTCGAGGAGGCACTACAGCGTTGCTGTGGTGCTGATCGGTGGGACAAGGAGGAGGAGCTGCAAGCTGCTATCTGCTTCCTCTTTACCAACGCGCGACTATGTTGGGGCGAGCTACCCCAACTCTACTTCCGCTGCGTTACGCGTCTAGTGGTAATGATCCATGATCATCTGCTTACATGAGATCCTTGTGGAATGCGGTAGAATTCTAAATTCGTGCTAGCGTAGCATTTCTATTTCCTCACAGTGGTACCAGAGCGATCATGTTTAGCTTTTGGTCTGTATGCGCATATAGAGATATGCTTTGTTTAGGGTTTTGCAATATGTTCATATACGATGTATAGATTGGTGCACGGTATGGGATCGGTACGAGTTGATAGCATGTGGATGACTGTAGATTTGTTCGTGTTCTTTCTCAGCTGTGCGCATGACTTGTCCATACCGTCTGGAATCACCATCTGGGCTAACTGTGCAAACAAGAAGATATTGAACCGACATGTCTAAGTCGTGTGTTGCAGTCTTCTCCGATGTACCTATCGCGATGGTTGTTGACGGCTCTTAAGTACAAAATCTACGCCATCAACTCCTAGATAAACACGTAAAGAATGAACATCAACAATAGTGGTAGAAGTTATTACTAACGTATTCCACAAGTGTTGGTGAATCATTGCTTGCAGGAGACCACACCTGCATACGGAGGAAAACCATGCTCAAATAAAGAGAAAAGTACATTTCAAAGCATTCTATAAGAGCACAAGAATTGGAGGGCCTACATCCTAAAGCAAATCAACCCAAGAGGCCAAGAAACACACCTCCGACCAATCAGAGGCTGGCACACGGATTCAAGGGCCCACAAATATGAGGGAACCGCCTAAACTTACCGCCAACCACCATGTACCAACTTGGGGACCCACCTGGCAGTGTCATGGATGAAAGGCGGCGCGAGAGGGGGCATCCAGGGGTTGGCCGAACCCCAGGTTCGGCCTAACCTAGACGGCATCCCATCTCGCTTAGTTTTGGTGGGAAGTAAACCCCACGCTTCCCTAAGGCAGTTCACAGTGTTTCCATACATAATTCTCACGGGAACCGACCTTGGAGGACTATAAAAGGAGGAGAGGAGACCCCCCACAAACACACCACCAAGACCTCCAACATCTGTGTAACACCCTAATTTTCAAATTAGGAACCTAAATAAACTTTGCTAGATTATCTTCAGGATCCATAAGGTTTTTATTCAAATTCTTTTAGGTTTAGAATATTTACCATGAATTAATAATAATTTACTTAACCATAAAAAGAAATGTAAGGAAATATAGGTCTTGTGCATTTCATGCCGCATTGCATTGTTCTATTACTTGTCTTCCATTTGAATTTAAATTTCAAATTAATTTTCAAATGCATTTGAATGCATTTCTTTTTCTCCCTCTCTTTCTCTTTTGGCCCAGGGATACCCTCGAGGTGGTGAGTTTGTACGTAGGTAGGGTGTCGCTGAGATTAGGAACTTGAAGGTGCGGAACACAAGGTTTGGATAGGTTCGGGGTGCCGAGAGTGTAATACCCTACGTCCTGTGTGGTTTGTATTGCCTTAGGTAGTGATCGGATGATCTCCTCTATTTGGAGGGGGTCCCTGTTGTGACACCCTAGGTGTTAAATATAGCAAACCAATAGGAAGAATGTTTCGTATGTTTTGAATGGTGTGAAATTTGAGTAAAGTTATGAAAATAAGGGTATTTATGTAATTTTACAAAAGTACAAGTCCTTTTATGCAAGTAGTTGAATTACAAAAGTAACTTTTGAAGTTACTAAGGGCTAAAGTGTAAGAATGCAAGTAATCATGACATTACAGGAAAACTTGCAATTAGGTCCAAAATTATAAGAAATTTACCTTAATAAGGATAAAACTTTATTAAGTTTGATTTGAGTGTAAAGTTGTAAAATAAAGCATTGTACTTTAGGTTTTTGAACTTGAACCTTAAAGCAATGTTGTAGGGTTCGAAAAATTCTACAACTTCTATTTTGGTCATTTTTCTGTTTTCGCAAACGAGTCCATCGGACCCCCTCCCCTCTTCTTCTTCCTCTGGCGCCCCTCTGCTCCCCTGCTCTGCTTCCCTGCCACCGGTTGTCAGCGCCGCTCACCGCCGCTCCAGCTCCTCCCCGGCACCACCTCCTGCTCAGGCAAACTCCACACGTCGGTCTCCCCCTTCCTTGGTCCTGCTTCCCTCCCCTGCTGGCCTTTCCCGAGCACGCCACGCCAACCCGGGCGCCACCCGGCTGCCACCTCGCCGCTGCCGTGTCCCGTGCCCGCGTCTGCTCTTCTTCCTTCCCTCTTCTGCCCAGTAGCACCAACAGACTGCACTCAATCCGTTTCCCTCTCTTTCCCTTGCCGCGCGCACCCCGAGCCCCGAACACCACCGCCGCCTCCTTCTTCCACTCCGGCGACCCTCTGTTCGCCGTGGGCCGCCGCCGTCCGCCTCCCATTGCACACTACGACCCCCTGGGGATCTTTCCCTCACCTCACTGACACTCCCAGGCCACTCCTCATGGCCGGATTTCCACCGGAACCACCCCGCCGTCGTTCCCCTCCTCTCCGGTGAGCTCCTGTCGCCGTCGTTCCCCTCCTCTCCGGTGAGCTCCTGTCCCCGTCGAACCCCTCCCTCCGCTCCTTCTCTGTTCAATTCAACCACACCAATAGCTTCCTCTCCTCTTGTTGCCGCTTCTGGACCGGAGCATTGCCCCACTTCCTCGCCGGAATCCTCTCGCCGACGAGCTCCTCTCCGCCGCCACCTCGGCCGCCGTGAGAACCCCACCTCCGGTCATCCCCTCCCCTTCCCAAGACCCCTAGAAGGTGCGCCTTGAGCTACTGATGCTCGCTGACCACTCCTTCTCCACCCCCCGCCGCTCCCCTCACTGGAATTTGGCCGGCGATGTCCCTGCCCTTCTTCCCCGACGAGCCAAGGGCTTATTTGAAATGATTTGACAAGTTCCAAGGGTCTTCCTGCAAGATTACAGAGCCCCCCCAATTCAAAAGCTGTGAACTTCAAAAATGTGTAGAAAATTGTAGAAAATTCAGAAAAATATCAAACCAGTTGGGTTTGAATCCTTGTGTTAAATTCTACAACTTTTGTATTGTGATCATTTGATGAATATGTGTATTTTGTACTGCAATTTAATTAGTATATAATGGGTACTTTAATTAGATCTTTTGATCCACAGCAGTGCTGAAGCTCAAATTTGAAACATGATATTCATGTGCCATAAATAGAACTGTGTAAAATTTGGAAGCTCAAAATAGTCGTCTAACTATGATGTTTAAATAACTTTGCTTGATGTTGACACAAGTTTCATAATTTAATTCCAGATGCATATCTTCATGTTTATAGCTGAAAATTTTACCTTAGCTTTGTTTCAGAATAAATAATCCAAGATAAAAGTTTGAGAGTCAGAATCCTAGTATCAATTCAGTAATGAATTTAAGCTTAGATTCAAAGGAAATTCATGAACTATAGCTCTAGTTCATGAAAAATTATGAAAATATTTTGAGGTGTTTCTCTTGAGTAGTGTAACATGTCCACAAATTTTCAACCTATGATCAGGTGTAGAACAACCAGAATAAATAAAACTTGGTATGATAATGCTATATTCTTAACTTAGGGTTCAGTAAGTCCATAATTAAATACTAACCTAGGGTTATTAGAGATAATTAGCTAGTCAAATAAATAAAGTTGTTAAATGTAATTAGTGTAATTGTTTAAGATAACCAAACATGCTATCTAATGCAGTTAGTTTAAATGTTTAGGGTAAACAACTATGTTACTTAATGTAACTAGGTAATTTAGTTTATACTCGATAAATGACTGCCCAGTAGAAGAGTAAATGATATGTTTGATGAGTGAACTATATTTTCGTTGGATTGCAACTTTATTGTGAAATAGAATAAAAGTCTATGCATCTTCTAAACTGCATCATTTACATCACATGTAGACTCAACGCTTCTCGCCGATGGAAATTATCAGATTCTCCCGGAACCCGAAGTAGAAATCTCGGAAGACACCGGGAACATCATCGGAGATTTAACTGAAGCCCTGAACCCGAGTTCGGAAGAATTTATTAACGTCCCTGACCCCAGCCTCTCCAGTGAAGGCAAACCCCGGTGCATAACCTAGTATTTCAAATTACTACATTATGCAATCTTATACTTATATATTATATCTTCCATTAAGTCTAGAAGTTGAAATGAAACCCTAAATGCATGAATCCTAGGAACCTATGTATTGTGCCTGAGTCCTTATCGCATAGATGCTCTGCTAATAGGACCGGTAGAAGTCGGGTGATTTCCTGTCACTCGCGCGATATAGGAGTTGAATATTTACTATTCTGCAATCACTATAAGGATGATGGACGGGGTCATGTGCGGTATCATGACTTGGAAGATTACCCCGTCTGTGTTGATGAATTTGGTTAAGGTCGCAGTGTGGTAGTGGCAGTTAAGCATTTGAAAGTACTAGCCACATGTCATAAAATATGGTAAGCGGTAAGCCTAGTAATCAATCGGCCCGAGAAGTGGACTCGTCCCCTACCACTAGACTTTTATTTTATGTTTACACACACCGACATGTGGGAGTACGTTCTGCAAAGCAGACAGGAGTACGATCATACAGTCGTGCTGTAGACGTATGTCCTGCACATTGGATGTGCGTATGGTCCTGCAGTCGCTTGTGGTGGCATTGTTCCATGACCCGGAATGAAAGGCAAACAGTTGCTTTGGAACAACCTGTCGGTGTTCCAAGTGTGTGAGTTAGGTTTACCTTGCAAGGGTTGAAATTCGATTCAGAATCGTCCGTTTCTCGTGGAGATTGAGACTGCTTAATACTTCTACCACATAGAGTAATAAGAACAACTTAATGATGATGAAAGATGATGTTTGATGAGAAAGATCTACCATGTTTGAGTAGCTATAGTTGCTTACTTAGATTGAATAATCAAGTAGAACCTGAAAGCTAAAATTTAGAACTAAGGATCTACTCTTTGTTGCTTTTCAGCTGAAATCAAACCCAAAACCATTATAAGCCTCCATGGTCTAGTTATGGGCTAAGTATACCTAATTCCGGGTAAGTCTTGCTGAGTATTAGAATACTCAGCCTTGCAATATGACTTTATTTCAGGTAATGTCTCTGAAGACCCTACTCTTACCATGCCATGGCCCTATGCTCTTCCTGATGGCTGATCCGTGGAATGAGACCCGTTCCCGGCCAACACTGATCATACCGAGTGATGTCATGTCAGGGCTTAGCATGATGTCCGTATTGGCGATGTGTATAGTTATCATAATTTAAATTCCGCTGCTGTGAACTTGAAACTTTAAAACTGGTTTGTAATAATTTCTATCAGTTTAGAACTTATGCTACTTTTGAAAACTCTTGTAATATAAATATCTGTGATGTAAAATATGTTGGCGATTGTATCTCTGGACTCGCCTTCGTGCGAGGTACCTTGTTTGATCCTGCTTTTGGTGGTTTATCGGGACGTAACCCGACAGGCCAAGAGGTTACACCATTTGAAGTACGATTGGAGCCCTTGAGAGAGGACTTGCGTACTTAAGCCGGTGTAATTCAGGTTGGTTCTGCCACACCTGTCCGTCCTTATATAGTCCGAAGGGAAGGTTTACATGGAAGTCCTAGTCGGGTACAAGTCCAGGAGTCCTACCCGAGTACTTCTCGGGTAGTTTCCTACCATGTCCGACTAGTTTCACTACTGTATGAGTAGTCCTACCTGCACAACGAGTAGTTACAACAGTCGTAGGGCATGGGCCATGTCTCATCCTGTATCCTAGGAAAAGTACGCCACGTGCATAGTCCTATGTGCCCAGGTCTGACACTCCCGTCAAGGGGCAGCGGCCGCCGGCCACCTGGCCGACGATGCCTGCCCCGGCAAGCCGTGCCAAGGCGCGACCCCCAATAGGCCTGGACCCGCCACCGACTGGACCTGCTACCAGCGCTTTGCCGCGCCCCTGCCAACTCGCACGTGCCACCTGGCCATCAATTCCCGACGGCCAAGCCACGACGCACCGGCGACGCCATGCCCTTGTCACGACCTTGTCCTAGCTACGCCTCCCTCCATTGTGTTGCACCCAGCTCCAACTCCCCTTCCCTGTGTGCCTATAAAAGGGCTGCACCGAGCCCCTGCTCACAGGCGCCCGAGTACCACCACCACCGCGCCATTAGCGCCGCCACTCGACCTCGCCGTCGAGCCCAACTTTCCGCTCCTCCTCCGCCCAAACCAAGGCTCTAAACGGGTCACCCTCGACCTGTTGGTACTCCCTGACTTCCCCATGCTGCCCTCCCTCGCCGGACCACCGCCGCCCACCGCCAGCACCTCGCAGGAGCTCCTGCTCACAGCTGACAGCCCAACTCCGGCCACACCAGCCCCAACCAAGCACACCAACAGATTTCCCTCGACCTCCTCGTGCTCCCCCACCCCTTTCCTCTCGCCGCCAACTAGTTCCCTCTCACCGGATTTCGAACGGGAACAGCCCAGCCCCGCCCAGGGACTACATTGCAATCGCCAAGTTATTTTTAGGGTCCTTTCTGCTAGATCCCGGGACCTATCTGTGAGAACTCGAGTACTTTTGCTTTCAAGAAGCTGTCACTTGTAAAATCAATCTAAAATAATAGTAAAATCAGAAAAATGCGAACTAAAATTTGTATGAGTCATCGATTCTATATGAATGCATATGTATGAGTTGTTTTAATGGTACAAGATAAATAACTATTTCACTATAAAGTTGTAATTCAACAAAACTCAAGTTAACTTGTAAAGCACTTCATTTTCTTTTCCTTGGACAGTCATTTATCCAGAAGTATTTGTATTAATTAACTTTATTAAGTAAGTGAGTGGTTTTGTCAATTCATAAATGAGCATTTTTCAAGAGTAAGCGTGGATTAAAACAAAACAAGTCATATTGATAGTTTCTGCTGTTGAGATTTTTATGCAAAGCACATTACTTAAGTACAAACTCACTGTAAAATTTCTAGCCATTTTCATTTAGCAATTTAATCATGAAAAATATACAAATAGCTACTGCTAGGATCAAGATCCATTTATACAGAACAAACCATGCAAAAACTGGTGCTCAACATTTTACTGAGTACTCCTAAACTTATGGTGAGTCTACTGCAAATTTTATAGGTTTTAGTGTGCAAGATATCGAGTATAGAAAATAAGTCAAGATACATCTACATTAATCAAGATTTATTTCTACAGGCAGTTCCATAAATTTTATGTGTCTCAAAATTTTCCAACATGATAATCTACTCAAAGGTAGTCTCTGGTTAAAATTTCTTATTTTTCTAAGCACCAGAACTAGTTACTTTTAATTTAATGTAGTTTTTCTTAATTAAAAACATATGAGCAAGTTAGACAGAAGTAAAAAGCTCTCAAACTTTGTCCATAGCATTTAGGCATCAAGGTCACTCTACTGTAAAAGATTCAACCCTAAAATATCAGTAGAATAGCATGAACAAATAACTCTAGCAAAATAGCACGTCAAATAAGGTCCAACAAAAACTACTCGTAGCGACTTGTTCTGGCTTTGAGATTTTTACATAAGTCTTAACAAGCAGAGACTAGCTTACAGTCCAAAAATCATCTATAATACTGTCCTAAATCAAGAGATACATTTATGGGCTATTTAAAATATGATCAATTTTAGATCAAGTTATAGTTTGTGACTGGTCATCCATCTGTGCAAAAGTTGTCGGATTCATTACAAGGGTAACAAAAAATTTTAGTTTGTATTTTTCTAATTTTTCTATAATTTTAGATTGATTTTACAAGTGACAGCCTCTTGAAAATAAAAGTACTCGAGTTCTCATAGATAGATCCCTGGATCTAGTAGAAAGGACCCTAAAAAGAAATTGGTGATTGCAAGGTAGTCCCTGAGCGGGGCTGGGTATTTCCCGGCTAAAATCAGATGAGGAAACTAGTCGGCAGTGAGGGGAAAGGGTTGGAGGAGCACGAGGAGGTCGAGCGGAACCTGTTGGTGTGCTCTTTTGGGGATGGGGTGGCCGGAGTTGGGCTGCCGGCGGTGAGTAGGAGCTCCGGCGAGGTGCGGGCGGCGGGCAGCGGTAGTCCGGCGAGGGACGGTAGCGTAGGGAAGTCGGGGAGTACCAGTAGGTCGAGGGCGACCTGTTTAGAGCCTTGGTTTGGGCGGAGGAAGAGCAGAAAGTGGGGCTTGATGGCGAGGTCAAGTGGCGGCGCTAATGGCGCGGTGGTGGTGGTACTCGGACGTGTGTGAGCAGGGGCTCAGCCATTTATAGGCACACAGAGGAGGTAGGGCTGGCTGCGAGCGGATCAGGGGGGCATGGCCGGGACAAGGCCGCGGCAAGGGCGCGGCATCACCGGCGCGTCATGGCTATGCGGTCGGAAATCGACGGCCGCGTGGCGCGTGCGAGTTGGCAGTGGCGGGACACGGGGCACGGCAAATCGCCGGCAGCAGGCATGGTCAGTGGCTGGTCATGGCCCATTGGGGGTCACACCTTCGTGTGGCTCGCTGGCGCAGGGATGCCCCGCCGCGTGGCGGTGCTTCTCTGCCGGCCGGGGCAAAGCAGGGGTGTGGAGAGAAGAGAGAGGGAGAGAGAGAGAGAAGGGATAGGATTCAAATTAAATTTTCTCAAAATTTTGCATAGAAACTTGAAAAACTTTAAACACGAAAATTGTAGGGAATTTGAAAATCTACAGCTTTTGTTTTAGCCAAAAGTTTATTAGAGCCACAGTTTAAAAGTTATTTTAAATTCAAGACTACTAGGATTTGAATTACTAGTCAGTTCTTGTGTTAAATTTTGAATTTGCAATTGGTGTTTGAAGTACACTTTGTAAGGTACTAAAATATGAGTGTGTTGTCATACTATATTTGTCATGAATTGTGGAGCATGAAAAGGTTATAAACACAAAAGGAAAAAGTCTCACATACACACATACATACACATGCACATTCACATTCATACACATGCATATGCACACACATAATTAAATGCATTGTTTCAATGATTCTAGGTTATTATGCATGATGCTATATTTAGATTTTCATGCTTAGGGTTCTAAACACGTAGGGTGTTACAGTCCGACCTCTTATCCTGTAAGATGTAGGCCATTTGCGTAGTCCTGTAGGCCTGGGTCTAACAGTCACTCCCGACCAGCGGGATGAGGCTCAAAGTCGAGCAAGGGTGATGATGATTCTTCATCTTCACAAAGGTGAAGGATTTCTTCGAAGTTGTACTCTTTGGGATTGGCAGATTTTGTAACCTCAAAGTGAACAAGCTCAGATGATACGAATGGAGATACTTGCATCATTTTCTCGAGCGGTTTTTTCTTGGGAAGAGGCTTCGCCATAGGATTTTCTAAATAAGTGGTAGCGCTGGCAGAACCGGTTTCCCTAAGCTTTTCATCTAGGCTCCCTTGAGATACATTTTTCTGAAGAAGTTTTTCTAGAGGGTAGCCTAGGAGGAGATCAAAATATATGACATTATAGATGTAGAAATCTAAGCACACTTCGATTTTATCTATGGTGATCGGCACATCCCTTGCGATCCCCCGACATTCAAAGAAGAGTCCTAAGGGACTTCTAAGGTATTTGAGACTTGTTACCCATAGGAGTGTTCATGAGGTATTCGGATATGATACAAGCCTCGGCAGCAGGATCATGAAGGGCTTCTACGGCATTTCACCTCATAGTACAAGGGATGGTTGTGGAAATTGTACTAATCTGAATTACTTCGGAAATATGCTTTACCTCCTTCGATCAATCCACTATGGTTGCATGGTGGAAAACTTTATCGACGGTCTCATAAAGACACAACGATGGCGTAGGCTTCTTGTGCCTTAGATGATTCGAGGTGTTTCTAATGTTTCCTGAAGGATCATCCTCGAATCGGGAAGAGAACTCTGAAGGTTGAATTTCTTCTTCCTTCGGTATTCGTGGTTCGGGAGAGGGCTCAACAGATGAATCTTGGGTTATGAAAGGTGAAAGCTCGAATTTGGCTGTTGACAGACTCGCATGCCTTGACTCGGATTTCTCTCGGTGGGGTTCGTTATGGTCGGTAGGAAAAGAAGAGTTTTCTAAGAGGTGATCTAGGATCTCTCTTCCTTCCATCGGAGTTTTGTGTGCAAACGAATTTTTGGCGGCGATGTCGAGGTCTAGGGAAGATTTCATATCTAAACCCAAGCAAAAGATGTCCAATGATATATCATCAGGTATACAAGTTTGGGCTAGATGCCAAAAGGGGTGAGAATCTCGCCCATGCTGCACCTATGCACTTCTTCTTTAATTGATCAAAATTGAGGATGTCAATCGGTAGAGAGTCTATGCGTTCTATAAGGGAGAATGAGTAACAAAACTCAATTTGGAGTTCTTCCCAATCACCGCTCATACTCCCTATCGTACGGGTGTACCATTGCTCCGCCCTCTCTATGAGAGAAAGGAAACAACTTCCACCGCAAGGTTTCCTGTGTCATGCCTAGGATTACCAGGCACAAACATAGTTCCTTGAACTCTTGCAAATGATTGTAGGGTTCTACATTAATCACCCTAGAGAAGGGTCGATTTCAAACCATGGCTATAAAGCCAGGACGGAGTTCGTAGCCAGATGAAAGGAATCATTTTGAAGATTGTGAAGGCTCATAGAACTCGCCCCTAGAGACGGAGAGCTGTTGGATGGATAGACTCTCCATTGATAGTGTGGGTAGAGATAGAATCAAAGAAAAAATAGATACAAGGACGAACTTGGTTCGAAGAGAATATAGCTACCGTTCCCTAGCAACGGCGCTGGAAAGCTTGTTGGGTATTTTAGCAATCACAAATAAATCTGCAAGCGTACAGATACCATTGTAGCTTTCACCTAGAAATATTCCAAGGTATTGTAATCCACATGGAAATGTGAGTATATTATCTAAGGTTCAGGTTCATCCAAGGACACCACACTGTATAAGGGAAAGGGGTAGAGAGGATTTCTAAGGCTAGAATCTAAGATAAGATAGAACTATCCTAATTGTTTACTTCGGGATACTGGCTTCTCCCTAGATAAAATTTGGTCTGCTCCAGCAATACATGGATTGTGATATACCTGAATAGTAAGGGTTACACTAAGTAGACAAAGTTATCACCACCTGCTACCTACCTCATCTAACCATGGGATATACCACAACCGGCAGGTAAAGTCTAGTCCAAACACCACATCTACACCGTCTTTTACTAACTCTAGAATTGATCAAGGACATCCATCTCTATCAGAAGCCTTAGACTAGAGCACCCACTAAACTAGTGAACGATTGATCCTGTAAATAGCTAGGGGACTAGACTAATATTAACTAACACACTAAAGCACAAAAGAAATCACCAATACTTACTGTGATTAATAAGCATCAGTCGAGGTACAAGCTGGAGGAGAGCGTCGAGGGCAGACAAACCCGGCACCTCCCCAACTTCCCTCTCTCCCTATTTTCTAAGCACTACCTAGACAGCACTAAGCCTCTAAGGTGCGCCTAAAGCTCAAGTATGGGAGTGTAAGCGCAAGAGAGGAGTGTGAGTTGTGTGTCTCAATTAGCAGCCCCTCCCCTCATATTTATAGGTGTGAATGAGGCAGTTCCTGGCCGGCAAACTCGTCAAGGCATACAGAACCGACTTCTAGACTTCAGTAGGGGCTGCCACGTGGAAGCTAGAGGCGAGGGGGGCTAGAGCCAGTTTGGCCGACCCCTGGCCACCAACTTTGGCTAGGAGGCTAACAGGTCAGTCCCTTTTCCTTATCTTCATGCATGGCAAGTTTCTAGGTCGATTTGGCCTGGTTTATGGGCCCTTTGATTTGTGTGCTTGTCTCTGATTGGCTGAGCTTTCGTAGCTTGGATTATGCTTGCTCTGTTCATGCATTTTTAGTCCAAATTTACCTACACACATTTTAATACCAACATATGTGGGATCCGTTAGATAGCGACCCTATTCTAATGTTAGCATGTGGTTTTATTCCATTTTTATGCAGGATTTGACGGTCAAAATTGGTTCATAATGAGTGCAACATGGTGGACGAGCAGTTCGCCCATTTTGTTGAGATGATCCAGAAGATACATGTCAACGTGCCCTTGTTGGACATGATTCATGTACCAACGTATGCTCGGTACATCAAGGACATGATCAACAACAAGCGCCCACTATCCACCACAGAGGTTGTCAAGCTCTTAGAAGAGTGTAGCGCAACTATACTCAACCAACCTCTGGAAAAGAAGGATCCAGGGTGCCAACGATCACATGCTGGATTGGAGCACACAGCACTTCGGGCACACCTTGTGCGACCTTGGGGCTAGTGTTAGCGTGATGCCCAAGGCCATCTACAACAAGCTAAACTTCACTCATCTCACATCAACACCAACTGGCCAATTCCTCAGTTCGCTATCGAGAAGGGAAGCAGAGGACATTCGGGTAAAGGTTCGGGACTACTTCATCCCTGTCAACTTCGTGGAGCTCGACATGGATATATCCAAGGAAACCCCGCTCATCCTAGGGCGGCCATTACTGAGCACTGCTAGAGCAACGATCAATGTAGGAGCTAGAGAGATCTGCTTCAACATCAACGGCAAGGAAGAAATGTTCCCTTTTCATCCGAAGACGGAGCAATGCTCCATGATCAAAATCAAATATGGGCCAAATCCACAAGGCATTAAGGAGGTCGAATTGACGCTACATAAGATGGATAGCCTCATCACCTTCATGAAGGCACTCATAAAAGAAGACCAAGAAAGAATGGATAAGAGGTCCGGGGAGTGGAAAGCCCAGAGACACAAACCAAAGAAGCAACAAACCCCGAAGTCCGCATAGACACAACCACCAGCCACACCAGCAACACCGAAGAAAACAAAAAAGGTGTGGAAGGTGAAGGACGTACAACCATCCGTGCTTGTTTCTCCCAGACCAGATGCCCTATCAACAAAGTAAACACGCCGGAGAAAGTCCTGCTCGTTGGACTCAAAACAATGAGCTCTTACCGAAGGTAAATAGGTGATTATCTCATATTTGAATTTTCAAATTTTGCTTTTTCTCACTATTTGAATTTTCTATTTGCCTATATGATTTTTTTTCCAACACTCTTTTGCATGCTGGAATGTTTTCTAGCCTTTTTCTCTTTTTACAAAAACTCTAAAAAATATTTCAGAGCACAAAATCCTTTGGAAAAATATTTTGAACATCTTTTCTAAGAAAGTTCTGAGCGAGCACACGGGCATGAAAGAATATGACCGTTGGGGAGCAGATGGGCCCCGGCTGTCAGCCGGGGGACCACCCTGGGTTGGCTGACCTAGGCCAACGGCCTCTGGGCCCCACCTTTCTCCAACGGCTACTAGCCGTTGTTGCCTAGCTCCCCATGAATGTTTGTTGCCCGAGCTCTTTAAATAGAGGCCGATAGGGGGGAATGGAGCTCTCAGACTCATTTCACTCACTCACTCCCTCTCACACTCTTTGCTCTCGGGATTCCTTTGGGTTTTTGCTCAAGATCAAGTACAAGAAACCTCTCTCTCTCATTTCTTTGTTGCAAGATTTGTCACACCATTGGAGGAACAACTTTCAGGTAAGAGCTTTCATTCGGTTTCACTAATGTAACCTGGTTCAAGTTGTTCTTGTTTGTTCTTGCTCTTTAAGCTTCAACCATGAGGGCATGGATCGTAAAATTTCTAGTGCATTGAAGAAGATGACGGCTGCAAGCTCATCCTGTTCTCGGGGTGGCTCGAGTCCCCGTCACACTACCGAACCTACTCTGAGCCCAAGCATGATGGACTACGAAGAAGAGCAAGAAGAACATGCCAAAGAGCTAGCCAAACCTCAAGCCGAGGACATGGAAATGGACGATGACGATGCACCCTACCTCAACTTGTAAGATGAACGCAAGAGGCAATCCTACAGCATCATCAAGCGTCGAGACTTTGGTCACACCAAAGCCTTTGACTCGGACCTCCTCGAGAAAATAGGTATCGATGTAGACTTTGCTTGCGTTTGGCATGCGGTTGGATGGAATGGTTTTGTACCCATTGAGGAGGACAGTTCTCATCTCCTCACCATCCAATTTGTTTGCACTCTCCGGGAGGTGGATGACGGTGTTTGTTTTTGGCTTCTTGGAAATGAATACTATCTTACTTGGAAGAATTTGAGTCACCACCCTTGTTTTAGCGCGCGCTTGCCAATTTCTCTTGAACAAGGTTGTCGCGGTTTTAATCGCCACGATTTTTGGGGTTTGATTTTGGGTCAAGTTGTCCATGGCAAGTTTGCACCTCGGTGCAACAATATCCAAAATCCGACTCTTCGTTTGATGCACAACTGGTTGGTCGTCACTCCCTTTCCAATGGACATTCGGCCTATGCGCAACAATGAGTTAATGATCCTATACGCCATGGTCAACAAAATCTGAATCTCCCCCATGAAGGCAGTGGTTAAGCAATGGCTTACAAATTTCAAGATGATGGGTCCTATTCAGTGCACTTCTTTGATTACTCACATCGCTTCGAGCATGGGGATCTTACATGGGAATGTTATTCCTTTCATTGAGGATTACCGTGTTCTTATCGATGAGACTTATTTGACCTAGGGTCACACACTCAAGAAAGGCCCGAACGACTCTTTGATTTTCTTCTCCCTAGGCTATGCAAATAAGATCCTGTTACCTAATGCAGGGTACCATTTGTATAACTGCCAGTCACTACCCTTCCCTCTTGTTCTACAAGAGGAAGTCCGCAAGCATAGTGTTTCTGGTTTACCTGGCAGGGTGACACGAACCAGGACCAGAATGGAAGCCATGCCGACACTGCCACCTCCACAACCTCAGCCACCCTATCCACATGAGGCAGGTGGATCATCATGGCGGAGTGCAAGCACCAATGACTGGGCACGGTAAGCCCCTAGGCGCCAATCCACCAGCTCCAGCTCCAGTGGGGTCCCACACCTCGCACGACCTACGGCCTTGACCCGAGACTTCAGCTCCATCACTCAGCAGATAGGCGAGCTTAGGGTCCAGGCCAACGACATCGAGGAGTCGCTAAACCAACACATCCAGACCAACCAAGAATGGCTACGAGAGGATCCACACCATGGAGCAGAGGCAGCTACAGCAGTAGGAGGAGTGGAGGGCTTACTTCTGTTGGGCAGGGTACAACCCCAACTAACAGCAGTGAGCTTGAAGCTTGCTTGGAGGAGGAACACCACGAGAGGTACCTTGTATCTTGTATCTTTACCACTTTTTAAACTTATGCATGAAATAAAATAAAAATTTTAAAGTCTAAAAACAAAATAAAAATCTGCAAAACCAAAAAGAAAATAAAAATTTGCAAAACTTAGAAAAGACCAAAAATATTTACTTGCTCTCTTATGTGTAGTAAGCATGGTGTAGTTCTTCCTTGTTGAAATGATGAATAGTTGCTCTGTTAGTTTTCTTCTTATGCCTAGTTACAACTTTGTGCTCTACCTAGTTTTTAATTTGTTGGCTTACATGATCAAACCTTAAACTTAAAACTTGTGGGTAGCAAAAAACATGATCCGAATCTAAGTTGTTGTGAGCTATGATATGGTTGAAATAGAGTTGCTATGATCTTCTCCTACGTCAAACTTGATATCCGGAGTATTTAATTTTTGAAATAAAAAAATATAAGAAAGTTCCTCAATGATAAGAAATTCCTATCTAAACCCATATGAAAACCTTCCACGTATGCAACTTGCTATCTCATTGAGTTTTGTCAAATTGTTGTGACCCTACATTTCATATTTCCATGATCAAGATTACGTACATGTAACCACCATGTGCTAAGCTTCTACACTAGAAGATAGCAAGCACTTATTCCATTCACCCACAAAATAAAACTACATATTGTTCCATGACCACTCTCTCCAAAGTTATCAGTATGAGAAAAAGGATATGGGCTATGCAAAAAGAAATAAAAGATATGCTCAATAAAGTATGAGAAGAAAAAAAAAGAATTGGACTCAAGAAGGTCCAAAAAAAAAAGAGAAGAAAGATAGCCAATGTCCGAGAAAAAGAAATAAAGGGGAGGTGATCCATGAAAAGGAGTTTATACATCATCCACCAAAAATATCCACACACGTGCACATCTTCATCAAGGTTTATGACTTGTCTCTTCTTTTGATCTGGTTTTTGACTTAACAAAATATGAGCAACAAGTAAGCCTTCAAATTCTCCATACATATAGCTCCAAAAAACAAGCCATCAGGACTAGGATGAGAAAGAAGGGCAAAATAAAAGCCTTGGTAAGGAATGAAACACATTGAGCGATCCGAGAGATCATTTGAGGAACTTTAACATTTCTTTTGAAAAACTTTATAAAATCTCCGGATTGATGGTTGAAAAAAGGGGTCAGTTAAAGGTATACTACGAAATTGTTCTAACTCTCAACCGCCAAAGAAAGGTGAAGCTAAAAGCCCTATAGGAGTAAGGCAAAAGGTAAGATCAAGAGCCAACTTATTCAAAATCATGGCAAGAACACTTTGTTGTGCCTATGGTATAAGTTGGAAATGCAACATTGTAGCAACTCCTGATCAACAACCTAAGTCTAAACTTTGCTCAGGACAAGCAAAGGCCTAGCTTGGGGGAGTTGTTGGCAGTTCTTAAATGCAAAATCCAACCGCCAACTATACTAAGGAATAAGGAAGAACTACCTTACTTGCATATTTGTATCACTAACCTAGTTTCATAGATGTACTGTCTATCAAGCCATTTCAGGGATGCAAGTCCAAACTAAGATGAAAATACACAGAGGACGCAGAAGAAGTATACAGAAGATCCCATCATGCGTCACACTTACAAAGAGGGCCCACATGGCAGGGCAAACCGACGTGCAAAGATGGCGAACATATAGAATCTGAAAAGAGGACCCGCCTGTCAGCAAGCCACTCGAAGGTGGTGGCCAGGGGGGCCACCAGGGGCTCGGCTGACCCCCAAGTGTCAGTGTTTTACTGCCAAGCCTACCGAGGGATACCCCTGAGGTGGTAGGTTGGAGGTGGGGTGTCGCCGAGATCTGAAACTCGAATGTGCAAGGAACACAAAACTTTAGAAAGGTTCAGCCCGCCAAAAGCATAATACCCTCTGTGTGGTGGTTTGTATTGCCTTAGATGATTATGTGTTGGAGGGGGTCCCTGTCCACCCTTACATAGTTTGGGGGGACAGGGTTACAGATATCCTAGCTAGATAGGAGCTCAGGAGTCCTACCCGAGTACTACTCGGGTAGTTTTTTTCTATTCCGACTAGTCCTACTCGTGGTCGAGAAACTTACAATAGATATAAGGTATGCGATATGTCCCATCCTTTATTCTAGAATATTCATGCCATGTGCGCAGTCCCGTGGCCCCAGTCTGACATCACGGTCGGCCGAACCCGGCTTGACTCCCATCCAGAGGCAGCTTGGTGGGAAGGTTGATCTGATCCTCTTGAGGTCGGTTTGACAAGTTTCCATCCTTAACTTAGCCGGGAACCGCGCTTAGAGAGTATAAAAGGAGGAGAATGAGCCCTCTCATGACACACACCACACATGAAGCCTCTTTCCCTCCCTCTAGTTGTGACTTGTAATCCTTAGGCTAATGGAGCTACACTAGTTTTCTCTCTTAGCGAATCCAAGTCGTCCTCGGGGTCGTTGAGCAACCTTCAGACCTTGGTATGGTTTTGTATCCTACTCATCAGTACTCTACTCATAATATATAGTAGATTCATAGTTATCTTGCTATCTTTATAGTATGCTATACCATGTCTTATGCTCCCTCAAGTTATATAACCATGTTTAGCTTAGCTTTGAGTCTCAACATCGGTTTGGTGTGCTTTCGGGCTTGCTCTAGTTCAATGCCTATCCATCATTATGGTGGAGGTTCTGGAGGGGCTAAGTAGTGATCTTGTGCATGGGTGTGGTGCCCAGGGCACGAAGGATCCATCGAATATAACTGCATCGGGGTAGGCGGCAGGTGGTGACAGCCTTGTCCGTCCCTTGTAGTCCCCCACATTCGGATGTGGTGTAGGAGTCCAAGTGCTACTCTAGGTTGTTGGCAGACCAGTACTGGGTAGTCTCCCCATAATGTTGAATGCTTAAATCTAATTCTAACCATGTGTTGTATAATCCTTGCTAACTTGAGTAGATATCACTAGAACAATCTTTGTATGCCTATGCTCCCACTAACCTTGGTTTATTTGTTAGTCTTTATTCATGAGATTGGCTTGTGTGTTCATCCCATTACCCTTATACACCATCTATCATAACTTACCCCTGTATGAAATATAGTCTATAGCTTAAGCATATTGTCTTGATTATGTACCTAGTAAACTCTTTTACACCATGCCATCATTTGGGAAAATATAAATAATGATACCCTGATACTCTCTGGGTGAAACGCTACAACGGTATATCTGTGCACTTGCGGATTTATTCTGTAAACGTTAAGATATACCAACACGTATTTCTGGGGCTGTTGCCTGGGGCTAACAATGCTGGTGATGACGCTAAGAAATATCAACACATGCCCTACCATGGGCATGGCAGATAAGACCGAGGTCACGTCAGGCGGCGGAACGGGCGAACACGACTTGGCTTCGGGATACGAGGAAGCGCAACCAACCGAGGGCCCCAGACGGGACACGTGTAGGGCTCCCGACTCCTCACCGGGATGCCAACCCCGATGGGTGAGGTACCCCTTCTCTCGCATTGTGGCCCGGCCCACTGGACTATATAAGGTGGAGCTGGGCCTTCTCTCTCTGAACACTTTATGACCCACACACATTCACCGCTTGCAAGCGTCCTGTTGTAAGCACTAGCACTCGAACTCAAGAAACACGAAGCACACCTCCCAGACTGGATGTAGGGCAGTCGCTCGAACCAGTCTAAACCTTTGTCTTTGAGTGTTAGCCATCGAGCTACAGAGAAGCGCGCCGCTAATTTACTAGCCGTATGATCGAAACACCAATACAATAGGTTAGAGCATATCTATATATGGGTAACGATATATTTGTATGCAGCCTTCAGGTATGTAGCTCTGGGTATTAGATATTACACCGACACTAGATGGCAATATTTGTATTAAGGATTCATATGGAATCGGAATTCAGATATAATATTTTACCATATTTTAACTCAGATATGAATACAGATTCGGATGCTCTCAAATATGAATGCAAAAAGGATTGTTCGGACATGTATTCACATTTGATATTCACTCAATTAAGAAGCTAGCACTTAGCTATTTTCTTTATTGATGATTTTAAAACTATAAAATCATTATACAAGTAAAAGCTGAAGTATGATAATATAAACAAACATAGATAGAGATTGCTCATAAAAAATAACACTCATAAAAATAATATGTTTATCAATAAATATTTTAGTAATTATATACTAATAAATAAAATTATAAGTAAAAAATGTAATTTCAATAAATATATAAATAGTTCTCTATATATAAATAATAATTGTATAAAAATAATTTCATCCACAAGTAGATAAACTAGATAATTTAAAATTAAACTTAATTTTCATATATCTTTATTATTAAAATTAATATATTGGTCATAAAAAATAGATATAACTTTTAAATAGTTTCGGTGGATACATCATTAGCAATATTAAAATTAATATCATTTGTCATTAGTTATAAAGATAAGTTCTAGATAATTTCACATGGTGCTTTATTCTTCACGGATACGGATAGTGCCAAATATTGTTAAATATGAATGTAGAATGGGATAGAGAAAATCAACAAAATTGAATTCGGATATATCAATTTTAGTACCACGTTAAATTCGGATACGAATATCACACTTGCCTCATGAACACACTCTACATCACACAGTACTTTACCATAGAAAGCCAGCCAAATTGAAACTGTGTTGCAATAGTCGTACCCTGAAACCACCCCTTTCCCTCTAAATACTGTGTTGCTGTTAGCCCCATGTAGCTCTGTTCCGGCTTTGTCCTGAATGGCTTTGTGCATTCCCCATTTTATCAATTGAATTACCCACGGCATGAACATGAGAAGATGAAAAATGAGTAAATGATATGACCAATCAAAATAACCACCTGATATGACATGGTGCTAGGTCATGCATTTCATCAAACACGTGCAACGCACACATCGAGAATCAAGAAGCTCGGTAGCTCACACAGACCTAAAGGATTTGTGGTCGAAGGAGAAAGGCCTGATCTGCAGTGCACCCGGGATACAACCGTTCGTATGTGTACCGCACGCACTAGAACAAATCCAAAGAGGTTGGCTGACTTTTGATATTGCATGGTTGATTTAGAGATATTGTAATAGGTAGCTTTGTGATGTCTCACTCGTTGATTCGAGATGTTGCAAATGTTTCAGCCTATTTTTTTCTATTGTGGATTCACCATGAAGCAGCAATCATGAGGTATTTTGAGATATTTCATAGGATGACCTTTCGATGTTAGATGGTTCTTTTCTTCACGATATTTCAGTAGGTCCTTTTGAATTTTGCGCATGATGCTTCCAGATGTTGCAATAGTTTGGGAGTTGCATTTTTCAATGCTACAACATGTAACGTAGTGAAAGATTGAATGTTGTAAGCAACAAAACACACATGTTATGGTGGATTTTTTTATTCTCGTCGGATGGTAGAGAAGAATTTTTAAGACACGTCTTGGATGTTCATTTGTTGATGCAAATACTATTTCCTCATGTTGCATACTCTATTTTATCTGTTGCAATGGAATATCGAAGGGAGTTTTAACAGGAGGGCACCATCTGATACTAGCCTCGGACGTCCGGACGCTACGAAGTCTGTTTAAATTTTCTCAACCTCTAGTGGATCAAAACCGGACCTTCACGGAGCAGCTCTTGTGGTCGACTTGCCTAGCAGCTAGCCTGCTTCATCGGTCCTCAGACCCGCTGGTCTGCTGCCTTGGTTGGTTGGCTGACTATTACCTGCTCCATTTTTCCTCAGGTTGCCTTGATTTCTGCATTTCAAACAGACTATCAGGATACGTTTGGCAAGGCTCCCGCTCTGATTGGAAATTGATGTTTGGTAATTGGTAGGACTCCACTTGATTTCTGCATTTCAAGGATATGTTTGGCAAGACTCCCACTGTGATTGGAAATTGATGTTTGGTAATTGGTAGGACTTCACCAGGGGAGCCCGGCCAAACGAGCTCGGTCCCCTGGTTCCGTCTCCAGCCATTGTAGCACTATTGGAGCAATGTGGAGCTAGAACCGAAGGAGCCATTTTTCAGGCTTCTCCTTCTTCCTAGTTTATTTTTCATTTTAATTTCCGTTCCAGCTTCTTGCTATAGTAACCAACAGAGCACGCGTGTCAGGAGCTGGAGCCGGCCAAAACCCAGCCAAACGGGCTCTTAAGTCTTGAGCGGTGCGGATGCCCCGGCACCCTTTTCCAGTTATGTGCCAGCTAGCAAATTGCGAAACATGACGATGCACTCGATCCCCGATCTGCAAACTGCCGAAACATGATTCGCTTCCCCGTGCATCCGCGGTGCGCATAACGCACTGGCACACCTCACAAAGGCCGCTTGCCGTCACATTTTCCAGCAAACCGATCACTTACCCTCCAAATGATGTCCACTTCGAAGCGCACCGAACCACTCTCTGTATAGGTAGGAACACAGCACCATTGGGCCAAGCAAACAACACAGGATGACTGATGCTGGAACGGCAACTGAAATCTACTTGTTACAACTGACAGGTAGCACAGGGCACAACACAGCGGTCGGTACACAGCACCAGCGAGGCCAGCCAAACGGATGTACACAGGATGGACTGACAGGCTCCTGAGACGCAGATTCAGAGTGATGGCAGCAGCCAGAACATGGAGACGGCAGATGTCGCGATGAAGGACCATGTGATGAACGCCAGGATCACAGAGAGCTCGTACCGCCCGCACGACAGCTGTGGGTACATCCTGCAGAAGTGGACATCCCTCTCGAACAGGATGGTCACACCAGCTGAGGCAGAGGCGGCTGCAAACGACAAGATCGCCGTCACCTGCAGCAACCAACCGCATCGCAGAATCAGATATAAGGGTCCAGCATATCGTGCTCCAGTTTCCTAAGTTTCCTAGAAATTGATCCAACAGGAGAAAGACAATCCACAAACTAGAGAAGTATCATCCAAGAGTAATGCAGAACACATTGCTAGTTTATCATCGCTGATGTTGAAAAGAATAAGCTCAGGGATGGAGCATTACTTATTCAATGCATACTTTCCTCTAGGCTAACTAGTAACTGCCATATGGTAAAATCAAACAAGTAATTTGAACTGTTCACTAGAACGGGAAGTCTTCAGAATAACTTAAATGTAAGTACTTCAGCAATAAATAGATAATATAAACCACTTACCCAGTCCCCAACAACAAACAGGCTTACAAGCACAGGGTTGTGAAGATCTCTTTTAGTCTTCAAAGAGTAGATATCAAGACAAGCAAGGCCAAAACTCCAAAGAAGCTGCAGGCCCATTGAAGCAATCAAGTAGCTGAAAAAAAGAGAGATCAGAATAAGACACCTAGTAGCAGTGTAAAAGATACCCCAATATATGCATAATTGAGCATTGAGCACATGCCCAAGCCATTCTGAATATTACTCAATAACTTTCAGATGTGATTAAGTTACAGTCGATAAAATTAGCTGAGCGGGAGAGAGAACCACTTATGCATCAATGCAGTTGTCAAGATACATAGAGACTCCAACCATCACAGGAAAAAAAAGATATATGTAAAGATAGAATAATGTCATTGGAACACGTGCACACTTATGTGCAATATTGCACTCCAGAGCTATCCTACCTAATCAATATTCTAATTCTAATGAGAAACCCTAGCAAACATCATGGCAGCACCATGGTAAAGATTAGAAATAGAAACCCATATTCGCTAAGACGAGCAGCCCCATGTATGTTGCAAGGACATTGAAATGCCAGGGAGCCCCATGTATGTTGCAAGAGTCAGCAAGGCACGGATAGGGTCGGCTCCAATCGGGGTTATTCTTGTAGGGCTAAACTATGCAAGGAGAAATTTAAATAAACAGCAGTGCCATATTTGTAACTTGCATTTCTTTTCATGAAATATATGATAGGAAAATCCTATGGCAAAAGAAAAGGGTCACGGGGGTGGGAAAAATTTAAAATCAATGACAAGTTTCTAGTACTAAACTGAACAGTGAGATATTCATAGTGCTTAATTTGTCAAAATTTATTTTTACAGGAAAAATTTTACGAAAGTTAAGGAACAGCAGCGCAAATATAAAAGGACGAGGTACAAGAGAATCTAGCTCACAAAGTTAAATAGGAATTAGATAAAAAACTCTTTTCCTAACCCAACGTTGAATAGGAACCAATGTGTATTCATTCTTTTGGCATGTCTGTTGTATTCTTTACTTTCTTCTCCTGAATGCGAATGATATGTAGCCCTCTTGCGTGTGTGAGGAAAAAAAAAACTCGACCACAGGGAAGTGACATCCCCTGTGTGAATTAAGGAGAGCACTGACCCATAGCTGTCAGCATCACTGAGTCTCAGAGAGGCACACACATTTTGCTAGCACCTGGGTTTGAGCCTGGGTGGGTGGCCACCTCAATGAGAGACTATGAATGGAGTGATCTCAATCAAGGTGAACAAAAGACAGCAAGTATCATTCATACATACGGTTAAAAAGATTTAGCCCACAATTCTCACCCCATTTCTAACAGAAACAATTCAATATATAAAATGCTGCAACCTGTTTTGAGAGGATGGCATTACCGTTTAACTACTTTATATTACTGCAAAATCATCACGAGTGCCACAGATTTTACCCTGTTACTATCTAAGGACTTCATAAATTGTATGCTTTGAACCAGCAATTGCTACAAATAAGTTATGAAGTCATCATGTGTGAAGAGCTCCATAAGGCCATAATATATATACCTAAGGTACTAAAGCTTTCAAAAAGAAATCTCCAAATTGGGACCCTTGATGAGTTACAGTGAAGGATGCCAAAAAGTTTGATGTGAACTAATCTACAAAAGAAGAGGATGGAAAGGGCAATCAGGAAAGATGCTGTTCTTGGTTCTTCTATTACATTTGAATTAAGTTGTCTTTCATAGAATGATTTGAACACGCAAACAAACATTTTAGCCTAACATTACTTGTAGTAATAATTCTGGTGTACTGGAAAGAATAAAGATTAGGGCAGCACCTGAGTTCAAGTAAAATCCCTTTATAGGCACCTAAATAAGAACATATGCCGCATTGAAATTTTGGGCAGCTGGGCAACAGATAGGCTTAGACTGTCAGACTCTGTAATGCATCTAAAACTATGCCATATATGCCTTCTTTTCATTTGAGTCGCCAGAAGCTCATACTTCTAACCCAAATGGCGATGTAATTCACAGAACGTACCAATTGTTAATTTGTGGACTAATTTGAAACAGCCTACATCATCTAGTGATCTAGCTAGCCCTCCTTGAAAAGTGCAAAGCTACAGACAATAAATACAGTTCATTAATGCAAAATTTGGTAATAATCAAAAACATCAAATAGAGTTGTGAAGAGTAACATCATTCAAGAACTATGTATTACAGATTCCAGTTGAAGCATCGACCCAGCTGTCTGAGGATTATGCTCTACATAAGCACAGCATGTAATTTGAGAATTATGGGTAACACAAGACAGAACCCCATTTGATCCACTCATTCATGCTTGCCAAAATTGAGATACTTTACCTTGAGTATCGCATAATAAAGGAGTAGAGAGAGGAGGAAGTACCGGAAGGGAGGGTAGTCGATGAAGTCAAAATATGAGGCCATGACGACAACTCGACAAGGAAAACAGTCACAAGGAAGCCTTGTGAGATTCGCAGAGAAAAACTTGGCGAGGTACCTAGGTTAGCAGTACATCTCTCATCTGCAAAGATCGGTGCACTTTATGTCACTCCTGTGGACTCACTTTCACAGAACAAGTAACTGGATGAGGCTGAGATGGTGGAGGACTCGAGGGGGTAGCCGCCGCCGCCGCATTTCGAAGGAGCAGTGGATGGTCAGGTCAGGAGAATAGAGGAAACCCTAGGTGAAGCAGTAACTTATATTTTGGGACGCATGAATAGGGATAAGCACTTAGAATGAGACTGGGAGGGAAGCAACAACTTGTGGGCCTAGGGCCACCCCTAAGAATTTTGAGGCCCTGTGCAAAATTATGAATTAGGCCCTTAACTGTAGAAGTCAATATTATAGTTACACAGCTCCTTAATTTCAGTTTCCTGAAATATCCGAAGTTTTTGGTCAGGCGTGTGAACACTATGCTCACACCAGCGCTAGTGAGTTTAGAGGGAGGGCCAGGGCAGTAAGACCAATAAGGTGGGCCCTTGAAGGAGGATGCTGTTTGTAGATCCGGGTGGCACCATGGGTATGCTCACATATGCAACATACAGGGAGGAGATGAAGGGGATGAGTGGATGACCATGGAGGTAGGGGCATAGGACATCCACGGTGGGTTTGTTGGAAGCGACGGGGAAAACAATGGGCTCTTATAGAGTTAGGGTAAGATGTGATCCGAGACTGATCTACACCGTTGATAGAACAGGATGGTACAATGGAAGGTGGAGCTCACAGAGTCATCAAGTGCTAAAATAGTAATAGGTGGAAAAATAATGGTACGTTTCCAAACCGGTTCATGGGGAGTGCTGTACAGGGAATTTTTGCCATTTTATTAGATAACTACCTCCTCCGTTCCAAATTGTAAGTCATTTTGGCAAATCTAAATACATAATTTTTGTTATGTATCTAGACATAGTGTATATCTAGATGCATAACAAAAGCAATGTATTTAGAAATCCTAAAACATCCTACAATTTGGAACGAAAGGAGTACATCTTATATTGCTATAGTAAATCCCCCACCACCCACCTTCTTAATATAAAGATACACATCTCTCCTGCGTGTTTGAGAAAATATAGTAAATTCCCTCAAAATATAGGCAAGTTGACAAAATTATTGTGGAAGTTATAAATTTAAGGTCTTGTATAACGGAACATACAATTTAGTTCCTCGTTACATAGCAACACTCCACATAATTTTCAAACAAGCAGCACCATATCCAATAACTAACCGAGAAATGTGCCCCATGACAACTCATCTGGAGGAACAATTCACATTACAAAGAAAAGAAAATCCACTCATAACGGAACTACTTTGGGGCCAAACTCCCATAGAACTAATCCAAGCTAGTGAAGACCAAAAGTAGCAGGAGACATACTTTAGCAACCTGAAAACTTCACATCGTAGGGAGCAGCATCTTTTGGCTGGTTAACGTTTTTTCCGACTAACTCCAAAAAACCAGCATCTTCAGCAAGCCGCATTGGACCAAGAACCACTTATTCAAGGTACATTGAGATTATGCTTGTCCAAAACCCAGAAGAGCCCATATTATGAATTCTTAACAAAATTCGAAGAAACAGCCGCACATCTGGTTCAGACAAGGCTTACCAAAGCAAGAAAATTCGCACCTTTACCCAACCGCAGGGCTAGCCATCCATGAAACCAATGCAGCACACAAGAAGCGACTGAGCGGAGGGGAGGAGAGGGATAGAGGAGGGAAGCGGGGTTACCAGAAGGCAGTGTAGTTGGAGAAGCCGTACGCGGTGGCCATGGCGGCCATGGACGCGCCGGCAGACACGCATTGCGACAGGCGCAGCGCCATGCCGCTCCACGTCCCCGGGCTCCCCAATACATCCTTCATCCCCGCTACCCAGCGTGCGGGTGCGAAAGGAGAGAAGGGCACCGGCGCCGGAGAAAGGGCGGCCGCCGCCGGTGGGAGGTCCGGCGAGGCTGGACCCAAACCCTCACCGTGGATCTGTACTAGTACTCGCTTCTGCGAAATGGGAAAGGAGCCAGCACCCAGCTAGGGGAGGCTGGCTGAGCCACTGTTGGGAGTAGCTCTCCGGTGAACAATCTGTATTCCGATCCCTTAGATTTGATTTGGTTGGCCGGGATACAGGGGTGTTTTTGTCTCGGTGCCACAGGGAGCATGTTGTGGGCTTCATCCAAAACATGTAAAAGAGATAATTAAGTGGTGTCTAACTGTCTATGCCTATTTCACAATCCTCCTCTCCTCCCTCCTTGCGCAGTAGCCCTTTTCTACGGTCACTGTTGGCCACTGAAGGTGCTTACCAGCAGCGATCAAATTTTGGCGACCGATTCAACCGTCCGGGAATCCGCCGGCTTCGCACGAAATTTAACTGCAGGAGCTGAAATTTAACTCAAAAGTGTGGTCGCCCAGGATCAACGGGTAAATTTTGACAAAGTTACCTGCGGCGCCAATTCAAACATACATAGCACTACTTACAAAATCGGTCATCGCTTTCTGACACTGATCCTGACCGTTGTTGGTTCGGAACAAATGAAAGCACTTCTAGATTCACGGCTTGCTAGCAACGGAGGAGTACATTTAGTGCCGATTGATGGTGGTTGGAGCCACCAACCGTTACTAATAATGAGAGATCTTCAGTCCCGGTTGGTGGCTATTGAAGTTTGCTAGGTCAATACTAGCTATTGAAGTTCGCAAGGTTAAAGTTAGCTAAGTGGAAAGCTTATTTTAGTACATTTACCTCGAACTAAGCAACACACCATGAAACTTTTAGGCTGTAGATAACACTAAATACTAACCTACTAAGCAACACACCATGAAACACTAAATACTAACCTACTGCTAGGAAAAAAAGATAACACTAAATACTAACCTAGTTGGCAAAATATTGAAATAAATTTTGCCTTTTGAAGCACACTTGCAAAGAAAAAGAATTCTTTGAAAAGGTTTAAGTCTTCGAGTTGATTACTATCAGAATTGAACTAAAAATTTTCTGATCAAGTAGAAAATTAATCTCATCTATGATGAACTTTTTTCTATTCTAGATTTTGGTGTTGAGCTTTTTCTAGATTTGGGAGGAAATTTCCAGAAACACTTTCTCCATGCATATATAGAATGGATTCATAGTATACTCCCACTTGAATATAAGCAATTCCTAAATGCTCTTGTAGCAGATTCGTGATCTACTCCTAATTAAATTATGGTTCACCTGCTTCTTCCTCCCTCGAGCAAACATTAAAAAAATTACTTATTTGATTACAGTGAGAGGTGTGACCTCCCAAGCTGCACTTCAATTGTTTTGTTTGGCGCGCATAATCAAATTCACTAATCCTACAGGGTGATCTGCAGCCTACCACACATCATCAAGTAGGTTGGAGCTCCCCTATGTCATGACAACTGCAAAAATATTTACGCATGTGATTATTTCGCTGATTCACAAAGCCTGGATACATAGGCGCACCCTCACAGCATGAGAGAGACCCCAATCCCCACACTAGCTATAGCTAGGCAGTTAGGACCTCGGCTTAACATCACTCGGCCCATATAGGTACCCTTTGGAACACAGGATTCTCAAAACGCAGGAATAGGAAAAACGCAGGATTAGAGATGCATGAAGCTTACAATCCCAAGGAATTCAAAATGCAGAAAATTTTCTAAACTAGTCTTTGGATACAACATAGGAAAAATACAGGAATCCGATGAGAGGGATAGACACAAAAGAAAGTTTCCATGAGGTCCAACCTCATGTTAGTTTTCCTCCAAAATTCCTATGAATTCATAGAAATCCTAAGGAATTGGATAGCATACAATCTTTTGTTCCAAAGGGTCACGTAGGAAAATTTTCTATAGGATCAGAATCCTTCAAAATTCCTATGATTTTCCTTTGTTCCAAAGTTTGCGTTGCAGATGAAAACCCCACTACGCAAGAACGGCCATTCCTGAAGAAGAATTCTTAGCTTGCAAAAGAAAATGAAATTCAAGAAAGAGGAAAAGGGAAAGGAACCGAAAGAAAACAAGAGTTGTCTTGGCCATGCTAGAATGACGAATCCGTAGTTATTTTCGAGGGAATGAATTGCTGGAATTTTTATGGGCTTGGCCCATTAACATATTCAAAATTTCTAATAAATCTCAAAGGCCTATGTATACAAGAGCAAGTGGTGCAAATTTAATTCCACCTTACTAGTGGAGAAGTGGGATGACCAATATAAATATGGAGGTTGTCTCCACTGCTTCAAGATATGTGATGGGGGAGAGAAGAGAAACACCACACGTGCGCGGACGCCACACCTCGCCGGGATGGGGACGGGTAGGGCGAAGAGCGTGTGGCACCTGCGTGAATGGTCCGCCGAAATCCGATCCTCGTCTCGTGGGGCTGTAGCTTCCTTTTTGCAGTTTTTATTTTTGGTGACTTGGCTCTAAGTATGCGAGATATGGAAACCTAAACCCTAAACTAAATCGGTTTAGACAGCTAACGTGACACAAGGTCAGTTCGGTTTCCCTGTATATATGACCCATCGGCCTCCACCAAAATCATATCAAAACCTACGGGTTTCGCCTCTTCTCGCTATTGCGCCGCCTTCGTAGCCTACTCCATCTCGAGTGCCAGCGTGCACCAGCAAACGGGATAGCGGGTGTCCGGAACTCTTCGCCTTTGAGATCCTACACCGGGAGAGGGCGAATAAGTTTTTTAGGAAGCGCTTCACGCGACTGGTCAAGATCTTCACCATGGTGCGTCTTCCACCCAACTCAGTCACCTCACGGGTCAACCGGCTTTGTTGTCTCCAGCAGTGGTAGTTCTTCATCGTCAGCCCTCCAGCCAAGCCTCGGTACGTAATCTGTGATCTGATCTGTTTCTTAAGTATGTATCCTGAAATCCTGGCTATATTGTTTATACTGTCTAGTATGTTAGATCTATGCATGCTAGTTACTGTGTTCATCATGATTTATTTCATACAGAATTTAATACTACGATTGTCTATATTCTTAACAATCCAAAAATCTTATTATAGGCAATTTGTTGATTTTACAATGGCTGGTTTTGTTGATGCACGGAGGCCAAAAATGTTTTCTGGTGTGCACTTTAAGAGATGGCAAGTTAAGGTCCATCTCTAGCTGACTGTGATGCATGCATGGGAAGCAAGGCTTGGCATACCAGAAGGTGAACATTCTCCTGAGGAGAGGAAGAAGTTCACGGATGCTAGCAATCTCTTCGTGAGTTGCGTTATAAGTGTTCTTGCTGATCGTCTGGTTGATGTGTACATGCACATAATAGATGCAAAAGAGCCGTGGGATGCATTGGTTGCAAAGTATGATACAACTGATGCGGGCAGTGAACTGTACACCATGAAGAGCTTTCATGACTTCAGGATGGTGAACAACTGTTCTGTGGTAGAGCAGGCTCATGGGATACAGATCCTTGTGAAGGAACTCGAACTCCTGAAGTATCCTTTACCCGATAAGTTTGTAGCTAGGTGCATGATTGCAAAGTTGCCCTCCTCATGGAGGAACTTCGCCATGGCTCTGAAACACAAGAGAGAGGAAATATCAGTTGAAAATCTGATAGCATCTCTTGATATTGAGGAGAAGGCTCGGGCTAAGGATGCTTCTAAGAAAGGAGGTGAGGCTCACTCCAGCGCCAACATAGTGTAGAAGAACCACCCACACAGTAAGAACGAAAGGAAGGTTTCCAATAAGCCTGTCAAGACTACTACCTTCAAGAAGAAGAAGACTACTAATGCTAAAGGAGCTTGTTTCATGTGCGGTGATGGGGACACTTCGCAAGAGAATATCCAAATCATGCAGATCGCAAGGAGAAGGATAGCAATGGATCTGGATCCAAGACTGGAGAAAGGGTATGGTAATTTACCTACTATTTTTTAGTATTTCAATCTATTAGTTGGTGGCTTGATACGAGTGCTAATGTTCATGTGTGTGCTGACATCTTATGTATTCTTCTTACTAGGTCGCTAGGGGTTCTTCCGTCCTAATGGGGAATGGATCAAAGTCTTCTGTTCATGGTGTTGCCATGGTAGATCTAAAGTTTACTTCGGAAAAGATCGTGCAACTGGAGAACGAGCATTATGTCCCGTCTATCAACAAGAATCTCTCGTGAGTGGCTCCCTTTTGTGTAGGGATGGTTTTAAGATAGTTTTAGAGTTCAATAAATTAGTAGTGTCTAAGCATGGATAATTCATTGGTAAAGGCTATGATAGCAGAGGCTTGTTCCACTTTTCACTTGTAGAATTTTTTAATAAGTCAATGAACCATATTTGTGGCGGCGTTAGTGATGATCCAAGTATTTGGCATTCTCATTTATGTCATATTAATTTTGGTTTAATGTCTCGGCTTTCCAGCATGTGTTTAATTCCAAGTTTCACTATTACCAAAGGTTCTAAGTGCCATAGTTGTGCGCAATCGAAGTAACCTTGAAAACCTCACAAGTCGACTGAGGAGAAGAATTTGGCACCTCTAAAACTCATACATTCTGATATCTGCGAGATGAATGGTGTGTTGACAAAAGGTGCAAAGAAATATTGATTGATATCGATTGATGGTGCGACTAGATTTTGCTATGTTTATTTGTTGCAAACTAAAGATGAAGTGTTCGACTACTTTAACATCTATAAAGCCGAAGTTGAAAATCAACTAGAGAGAAAGATCAAATGTCTAAAGTCTGATCTTTGTGGTGGTATTTCTCTAAAATCTTTGATGAATTCTGTTAGGAACATGGTATTATTCATGAGAGGACGCCTCCCTATTGTAAGCATCTAGGCCCTCAAGGTATGTTTCGGTGATTAATGACAACCATTATTGTGACTAATGAGTTTGTGCAGCTTTATAGATCATTATCGCTCATTTGGTTATATGTCAAAAGAGGCCCCTAACTTTCATTATTCAAAAAGGCGATCTCGGTATTTAACTCAATAATATGTCAAGACTAAGGATCTTTCTAGTCCTAAGTGTCATAAGGATGAGAAGGACACTTAGGTTAGTATAGGTTTTATAGTTTTGTAGTGATCGCACTATTAAGAGGGGTTTAGGCTTAGTAACTTGAGCATGGACATGGTCATTTGAAAATGGATGCACACAATGGTCACTCAGGTTTCTAGAAGCTCAAATAAGTGGTTCTCAACTTATATCTCAAGAAATATTTGGATTTCATTCAAGACTCAAGTCAGAAAACTCAAAATCAGAAAAATCCTTAACACCGGTTTAACCGACGCCTCAAGATTTCTATACGTCGGTTAAACGAGGTCAGCAGAGTCTGGACAAGTCTATACACTGGTTCAACCGACGATATTTGAATTTAACGTCGGTGCAGTTGTCCAGAGACTTGGTTTTCAGTTGATCAGTGGACAACTACACTCATCGGTTAAACCGACGCTATTTGAAATTGGACGTCGGTGCAGTTGTCCAGTGACTTGGTTTTTCAGTTGATCAATGGATAACTACACTCACCGGATAAACCGATGCAACGACAGTTAATCTGCTCAAGCTGTAACGGCTAGTTTTTCAGAAGGGGTAGTTTACATTCACCGGTTAAACCGACGATGGCTATTGGAGGGACGTCGGATTAACCGGCGCTACGCAGTTTTCTGGCAGCTTTTTCTCCAACGGCTCTATTCGTGTGAGCTGCCTATATATACCCCTCCAATGGGTCATTCTACCACTCTTGACACCAGGCAAAACCCAAAACACTTATACTATAGTCAAGAGCCATCTTGAGCTTCATCATTTCATACACTTGTTCATTCAATCATTCAAGAAGCAAGATTAAGGACTTGAGTAAAGAGAAGCTTGTGTGCATCCATTCTTGGTGATTGGTTCTTGCTCAAGTGAAGGCCTTAGCTTGTTACTCTTGGTGATTGGCATCACCTAGGCGATCTTAGTGATCGAGGTGATTCTCGCGGAGCTTGCCAAGGATTGTGGAAGCCCGGAGAAGAAGATTGTACGTGGCTTGATCTCCACCACACCGGGATGGTGAACGGAGACTCTTAGTGAGCGCCCTCGTCTTGGTGACTTGGGAGGTGACAATACTCTTTGTGAGTGTCACAACGTGGATTAGGGGTGTGTGCCAACACATCGATACCACGGGAAAAAATCCGGTTGTCCCTTGTCCACTTTACTTATTCAAGCATTATCTTTCATGCAATTCATTCATGTGCTTGATTTAGGGATCACTAGTTAGCTCTACCTTGCTAGGCTTTGTCTCTTTTTATCCTTCCTAGCTTGCGTAAGTAGTTTAGTTGCCCGGTTGGTGAATTGGTGCCTTTCTAGTTTTGCATAGGTTAAGCTTGCTTTATCTCGTTTTAGAAATTGAAAAAGGCCCAATTCACCCCCCCTCTTGGTCCATCGATCCTTTCAATTGGTATCAGAGCCTCGTTGCTCATTTGGATCATTAGGCTTCACCGCCTAGAGCTATGGCCAAGATGGGTGGTTCGCCGCCTCACTTTGAGGGCAAGAACTTTGCCTATTGGAAAGTTCGCATGGCCGCATACCTTGATGCGATTGCCCCCGAAGTGTGGTCGGCAACTAAAGTCGGGTTCACCGGAACTCCCACCCCCGAACAATTAAAATGGAATGCTAAAGCTAGAAATGCAATTTTCGAAGCTATTAGTGAGGAGGTCTTTGCTAGAGTAAATGGCATGGACCTAGCAAGTGATATTTGGAAGGAGCTCATTGAGATTCATGAAGGTTCCACCAAAGTCCGTGAGCAAAAATATCACTTGTTTAAAGCTAAGTATGATTCCTTTAAAATGCTAGCTCATGAAAATTGCAATGATATGTATTCTCGCTTGAATGTCATTGTCAAGGACATTAATGCACTTGAAATATCCAAAATTGACAGTGCATCCATCAATCGCAAGATCCTCATGCTCCTCCCGAAGCCTAAGTATAACATTATCAATGCTATGCTTCAAAAGGAGGATCTCGCCACAATGGAAGTAGGAGAACTTGTGGGCGAAATTCGCGCTCATGAAATGAGCATTCTTGGTATGTCCGAAGAGCCAACATCAAGCAAGTCAATTGCTCTAAAGACCAAGACAAACAAATCCCGCAAGCTCAAGATGGTCAAACAAGACTCAAGCTCAAGCAATGAAGAAGATGATCATCATAAGAGCTCATCCGATGTTGAAGATGATGGAGAACTTGCTCTCATGATGAGAAAGTTCACACGCTTGAATGAGAAGATCAATAAGAAGGGTTTCAACTTTGACTCCAAGAAGGGAATGTTCCGGCCAATGGATGTCAAGAACAAGATTTGCTACAATTGTGGCGAAAAAGGGCACATCCGTCCAAATTGCCCCAAGCCGGACAAAAGAAGCAAGGACAACAAGAATAAGCATCGCCATGATTCAAGCGATGATGAAGAAGAGGAGAGAAAGAACAAAAATAAGAGATTTGGGAAGAAGAAGACCCATGACAAGAAGACCAAGCTCTTCCCAAAGAAGAAAGGGCACACCAAGAAAAGTTTCTTAGTGGAGAAACAAGAGTGGGTGACCGATGTCTCATCAAGCGAAGACTCAAGTGATGAAGACATTGTCACCATTGCCCTCACCAATGAAGAACCATCTCTACCTCCGCCTCCTATGTGCCTCATGGCAAAAGGTAACACCAAGGTATGTGAGGTAGATAGTGAAGATGATAGTGATGAAGAGCTTGATCCAAATGAATTTACTAACCTCATCAATGAGTATACATCCGTTATCAAGAGGGAAAAGGGCAAAGTCAAAATTCTTGAGAGCACTCATGCCAAGTTAGAGCTTGCCCACTCCGACTTACTTAGTAAGTACAATGACTTGCTCAAAAAGCACAATGAGTCACTTGTACTTGCTAAGCAAGTTGAAGAGAGCCACAAAAAGCTCAAACAAGAGCATAGGGAGTTGGCTCACAAGTATCAAGAACTTGAATTTGCTTATGAAGTAATTGACCCAAGTCTTGAGAAAGTTATTCATGAAAAGGTCAATGCTTCTACTTCATGTGATGACCTACTCATTGATGCGTATGCCACTAATGTTGTGCCCAAGCTTGCTTCTTCTAGGGAAAAGGAATTGATGGATCAAGTGGCAAGTCTCAAGAGTAGTGTGGAGAAACTCTCAAGGGGAGAATACATCCACAAGGAGATTCTCTTTAACAATGCCCGTGACTATGGTAAGAGAGGTCTTGGTTCATTTCCGGAGCCAAACATGGCTACAACTCCTTCTCCGGAGATCAAGACAAGCTTCATCAAGGAAGTTGGCTCATATTGCCAACATTGCCAAGTCACTGGGCACCACACTAGGGAGTGCACTTTACCATCACGTCCTCTTCCTAAATTACCCAAGAATTACTCATCAATGTTCCAAAATAATCATTTTCTCTTGAGTAAAGTGAAGGGCAAGGTGAAGGCCAAATTCATTGGCAAAATTGCTAAGGAGTCGAAGAAGAAGCTCCCCAAGCAACTTTGGGTCCCAAAAGCTCTTGTCACACATGTGTAAGGCCCAAAGCTTGTTTGGGTTCCGAAAACTCAAAAATAAATTCTCATGTGTGTAGGTGAACTACAAAGCCGGTGGAAAATATTGGGTACTTGATAGCGGTTGCTCTCAACACATGACCGGCAATGATAGCATGTTCACCTCACTTGAAGACCCCGGCGATCATGAACATGTCACCTATGGTGATAACTCAAAGGGGAAAGTCTTAGGTTTGGGTAGAATTGCAATTTCAAAAGATTTATCCATTTCAAATGTGTTGTTTGTAGAAGCACTTAGTTTTAATCTTATTTCTATTGCACAATTATGTGATCTTGGACTAACGTGTGACTTTGACAAGAATGGTGTTGTAGTGACTCATGAAAAAGACAAGTCATTGGTATTCACGGGGTTTAGGCATGGCAATATCTATTTGGTGGATTTCTCTTCAAAGCAAACAAGCACCATGACTTGCCTCTTCACCAAGTCGTCTCTTGGGTGGCTTTGGCATAGAAGAATTGCTCATATTGGCATGAGCAACCTCAAGAAAGCCCACAAGAAAGGGATGATCACCGGCATAAAGGACGTCACTTTTGACAAGAACAAGCTATGCAAAGCATGTCAAGCCGGGAAGCAAGTTGCAACTCATCATCCTATCAAGACGATGTTGTCTACCTCCAAGCCGCTCGAGCTACTACACATGGATCTCTTTGGTCCAACTTCATACAAGAGCATTGGTGGTAACCTCTATTGCCTAGTAATTGTTGATGATTTTTCACGTTACACTTGGGTCATGTTTCTAGGCGATAAGGGTGAAACTCCGGAAATCTTCAAGTCATTTGCATGAAAAGCTCAAAGGGAATACAATTCCCCAATCGTGAAGATTCGGAGTGACAACGGCACCGAGTTCAAAAATATGAAGATTGAAGAATGGTGCGATGAAGAAGGAGTCAAACATGAGTTTTCCGCCACCTACACGCCTCAACAAAATGGAGTGGTGGAAAGAAAGAACAAGACACTCATCACCCTAGCAAGAGCAATGTTGGATGATTATGGCACATCCGAGAAGTTTTGGGCGGAAGCAATCAACACGGCGTGTCATGCATCCAACCGAGTGTATCCTCACCGACTCCTCAAGAAAACTCCTTATGAGCTCATCACCGGGAGGAAACCAAATATATCATACTTTCGAGTCTTTGGTTGCAAATGCTTCATCTATAAGAAGAAAAGGCTCGGTAAGTTTGAAAGTAGATGTGATGAAGGTTTCTTTCTTGGTTATGCATCAAACTCCAAAGCATATAGAGTATTCAATCAAACCTCCGGGTTAGTTGAAGAAACATGTGATGTGGAGTTTGATGAATCTAATGGCTCCCAAGAGGAGGTTGTTGGCTATGAAAATGTAGGGGATGAAGAGATTGAAGAAGCCTTAAAGAAGATGTCCATTGGGGATATCAAGCCGGAGGAGGTGCATGAAGACAATGATCGAGGGGGAGGAACTTCCTCATCTTTGCCAAACACCTCCACGGCACCTCAAGTGGGTGAAAATCAAGATAAAGTTGATCCACTACCTCAAGAAAATGTGTCAACGCCAACACCCCAAGTCCAAGAACAAGAAGAGCAAAATGTTCCACCACAAGCACAAGTCACTCATGACCCACCCCAACAAGAATCCACGCAAATACCGCTAGTGAAGCATGGTCGCATCTCCAAGGATCATCCAATCGGTCAAATCATTGGTAGTCCTTCTAAAGGAGTAAGAACTCGCTCTAAGTATGCTTCATTTTGCGAACATCACTCGTTTGTTTCTTGTATTGAACCCACTAGCATAGAGGAAGCACTTGAGGACTCGGATTGGGTGATGGCCATGCAAGAAGAGTTGAACAATTTCACCCGCAATGAAGTATGGGTCCTCGAAGCTCCTCCAAAAGACAAGAACATCATCGGCACAAAGTGGGTCTTTCGAAACAAGCAAGATGAACATGGGGTGGTGGTACGCAACAAAGCAAGACTTGTGGCAAAAGGGTTTTCTCAAGTCGAAGGTTTGGATTTTGGTGAAACTTTTGCTCCGGTCGCAAGACTTGAAGCTATCCGCATTCTTCTTGCTTACTCTTCACATCATAATATTAAGTTATATCAAATGGATGTGAAAAGTGCTTTCTTAAATGGCTTTATTAACGAACTTGTTTATGTTGAGCAACCTCCCGGGTTTGAAGATCCGAGGAATCCCAACCATGTTTATAGGTTGCACAAGGCACTCTACGGGCTCAAACAAGCTCCAAGGGCTTGGTATGAGAGACTTCGTGACTTCCTAATCATGCAAGGCTTCAAGATCGGGAGGGTGGACACCACTTTGTTCACAAAAGACGTCAACGGGGATCTTTTCATTTGTCAAATTTATGTTGACGATATTATCTTTGGCTCAACTAATGATTTACTAAGCCATGAGTTTGCTACCATGATGTCTAGGGAATTCGAGATGTCCATGATTGGCGAATTGACTTTCTTCCTTGGTTTTCAAGTCAAACAAATGAAAGAAGGGACATTCATCTATCAAGAAAAATACACTAAAGATATCTTGAAGAAGTTCAAGATGGATGAATGCAAGCCAATTAAGACTCCTATGGCTACAAATGGGCATCTCGACTTAAATGTGGACGGTAAACCAGTTGATCAATCCCTCTATCGTTCTATGATAGGGTCTTTGCTTTACCTTACCGCATCTAGGCCCGATATAATGTTTAGTGTGTGCTTGTGTGCCCATTTTCAAGCTAACCCTAAGGAATCACACCTTTCTGCTGTGAATAGGATCCTTCGGTATCTCAAACACACTCCTAGCATAGGCTTGTGGTACCCCAAAGGCGCTAGCTTAGATCTCTTGGGATACTCGGATTCGGATTTTGCCGGAAGCCATGTGGATCGCAAGAGTACCTCCGGGGGTTGCCACTTGCTTGGGCGTTCTCTAGTTTCTTGGTCGAGTAAGAAGCAAAATTCCGTGGCTTTGTCCACCGCGGAAGCGGAATATATAGCAGCCGGTGCATGTTGTGCCCAAATTCTATATATGAAGCAAACCCTTTTGGACTTTGGTGTGAAACTAGGAAGAATACCACTCCTTTGTGACAATGAAAGTGCCGTAAAAATTGCCAAGAATCCGGTTCAACACTCTCGCACAAAGCACATTGATATTCGCCATCACTTCTTGCGTGATCACGAAGCCAAGGGGGACATTTCCCTTCAAGGTGTGAGATCCGAGGAGCAATTGGCGGATATTTTCACAAAACCTTTAGACGAGAGTACCTTTGTTAGGCTAAGAAATGAGCTTAATGTATTAGATGCGGCAAACGTCATGTAAAGTTGCCATGTCATATAGAAAAATGCATACATATAGGTCACTTGTCTAACCATGGTAAGATAGTGATGAGCAAGGGTTTAGCTAGAGGTGGTGGTCCATTCGTTTTCCTCTAGGCTTGTAGAAAGGCTCATCATGATGAAGCTTTCCGTGGGATCAAACTTGACAAGTAGATTTTAAATTCTCGCCATGCATTTGCTTGTCATATAGTTGTGCACTTCATGTTTACCTTTCCTTCGCATGTGGTTGTAGTTTGCATTATCATTGCATGCGTAAGGGTCACAAAGGAGATCACTTGATGAAAATGAGACTTGTTTTACGTGCAAGATCTTAATTCATGAGAAGTGAAAAGAGTAAAGTGTTAGGTGCGTTATTGCCTAGTGAGCAATGTCATGGTGAGTTTGAAGCTTTCCTTCTTCAATATTCCTATGACATGGCTCATACATTTTAATTTGGGACTTTGTCTCTCTTGCGACTTTTCCTTGATTTTGAAAAGAAAAACTATTTAAGTTATTAAGCTATCCTATTTACTTTGAGGGGTAAAGTCGCCTATGCAAGTCCATTAACTTGAGTTTAGTTGAATCTTATAAGTTCATTGGACTTAGCATAGAAAAGTGAGCTGAGAGAGGGTTTTTGGGTTCACCGGTTAAACCGACGTTCAACGGATCTATACCCATCGGTTTAACCAGCGTTACTAAGTTTCAGATTCAGCTCAGACATTTCAAGCGTTCAACCGGTGTATACAAAGTTTGCAGCATCGGATCAACCGGTGAACATAACATGCTTCCGACCTGAAAATCAACTGTTATTTGCGTCGTTCAACCGACGAGTTCTCTTTTCGGATCATCGGTTCAACCGGCGTACTGATAATAATTTGGCAGTGTTTCTGGTAAACTACACCGACGCAATCAACCGGTGCTCAAAACCTAAGCGTCGGATCAACCGGCGATAAGAAAAACTGCGGGGTCCACATGTCATATTTCTCTCTTGCCCGCTCACGACCCTCTGCTCACTTTCGTTTTCCGCCGTCCTTTCGACTTCGCCCTCCACTCGCCGTTCGTGCACCGCCGTCCGCCGCCCGCTCGCCGCCGCTGTCACCGTCCACCACCGTGCCGCCGTCGCCCGCGCTTGCGACGCCCGTGCGCAGCTGCATTCCTGCGCCGCCCCCGCGCCGCCGTTGTCCGCCTCCCTTGTGCAACCGCCGGCCGCCGTCAAATCGCCGCCCGTCGCGCCGCCGCTCACTGCACCGTCCTGCACTGCGCCCCTGCACAGCCCCGGCGCCGCCGCCACCACATTCCACGCCACCGCCTGCGCCCGCGCCGCCCACGCTCCACCGTGCCATCGCACTGCACCTCCACCAAGCCACTACACACACGCATTGCATTGCTCTCGCGCATTCACGCCGCGCTCCCTTTCGCTAGCCCTAGTTCGCAGCGTCGCATTCTTGTTTCTATCGATTGTCGAGATGGGTCGTGACAAGAGGAAGGGTAAGGAGATCGTGGTCGAGGAGCCCGCTCGCAAGCGGACTCGCGCAGCGAGAGAGGCCGAGAGGGCCGAGATGGTGGCTAAGGCCGCCGAGGAGCAGGCGTCAGGCCGTGCTCGTCCGTTCGCGATTAGAGATACGCCAGCTAGGGGCAGAGGCAGAGGCAGAGGGATGGGCAGAGTCCGAGGTGCCAGGGCCACCAGAGCCGCAGCAGCAGCAGCAGAGTCAGAGCAGTCACTTTCAGCGGCAGAGTCCGATTCAGATTCAGATACAGTGCAGTCCGAGCAGTCTCAGGGGCAGGACACTCAGTCACCAGTTCTACGACGTTCTAGCCGCACCCGGCAGACGTCTCCCGCAGGTGACACTTCACCAGCGACCGAGCGTCGCACCGGACCGAGGACGCGAGGAGGCCACCAGCCACAGGAGCCTCGCAGGTCCACCGCAGCAGCAGCAGCAGCTCGTCGAGCCGAGGCCCTAGCGGCCGAGCGCGCAGTGTTCCGCATGGACACTGTCGTGCGTCTGGAGCCAGGTGTGCTGCTCCAGAACTTGACCAAGGCCAATGCGGCAAAGGTCAAGAGGCTCAGGTGGAGTGTACAGGAGGAGGAGTGGTTCCCGGTGACACGTGACAGCAGGGTCGATCGCAGATTCTGGACACTCCTTCAGGCCAGTTTCTACGAGACCTATCAGAGGCGGGGCCACAGGATCTTTCCTCACAGAGTTCTTGACTGGGTTTCACTGAGGACAGCCGCAGGGGGAGCTGATGTCAGGGAGCACTTTGCTCACTTCAGGGGTCTGCCCAGGTTGCTTTCTATTGAGCGGAATAGATATATTGAGGACTGGGTCAGAGTCTTTTATGCTACAGCATGGATTGCCCCAGAGCGCAGAGCTGTTCACTTCATGTTTGGAGGGCAGGTATTTGGATTGTCCAGAGCAACACTTGCTGGGATCCTTGGAGTTGACCTAGTTGACGTCTCTCTGCACGAGATGGTCTACGGTGATGCAGATCCACCTCGCAGGGCCATGATTGGCGGGATTGCTCCTTCTCACGAGGCGATCTCACAGTGCTTCCGCCAGCCCTTTCCAGCCTCCTACGCCAGAGTCCCCAGCCTGCTGACCCCGAGGCTTACGCAGTTCACATGGCACTCCGGAGGACGTTACTCCCGAGGAGTGGCTACCCAGAGGGGTTCACAGGTCTGCAGCAGCTACTGCTTCTTCACATTCTCACTCACGAGCCGTTCGATATTGTTGACTTTATTCTGGCTGAGATTGAGGATGTCATCACTGACGGGATGGGCGTTGTCCGACAGTTTCCTTATGCTCACTGGATCAGCTTCATCTGTTCTATGATTGTGCCAGCTGAGTCACCCGTCAGTGCAGTTTACAGGCAGGACGAGGTCCCCTGGTTTCCAGTTTACCGACCGACAGCACCCTCAGACAGGAGGAGAGGGAGACAGGCCGATCGTGCTGCCATGGCACGGCTGTCACCTGAGGTTCAGGCCCGTGTTGCCCAGGAGGATGAGGCACTGCTAGCCGCAGAGGCACAGCTTCCCGGAGGAGATGATGTGATACATTGGTCAGACCTAGAGTCAGACTCCTCCGAGGACGAGGAGTACTTCCCTGCACCTGCTCCAGCGAGTCACGATCATGAGGCAGGAGGTTCCGGAGAGCCAGCTCCTGTGTCGGCTACTGCTGCTACCACAGTTTCAGAGTCTCAGGTGTCTCAGCCGTCTGAGCTCACCGCACTTCTGCAGCAGCTGGTTACACAGCAGAGGGAGGACCGCCGTGCTCAGGAGGAGGCCAGGAGAGCCCATGAGGCCCAGCTTGCAGAGATACAGAGAGAGGCCGCCCGAGAGTGAGCTGCTACAGAGGAGCGTTTTGTCGGCCTCATTGACAGAGTATCTCAGAGGACAGACGCTCAGTTTCAGCAGATGCAGCAGGGCATGATGGCGATGTTCGGGATGATTTCACAGCTATATTCTCACACCGGACTCGCCCCACAGCAGCCAGGACCGTCAGGCCTTCAGGGCGCTGGAGCACCACCACTTGCAGTTACACCAGCTCCAGCCTCCACTGCTCCAGCTTCTTCCGCGACCCCGGAGATTATGTTCTCATTGTCAGCACTACTTGGGTCTGCGAGTCGTCCACTCTTCTCTCCACTGCCTGCGACCTCACTCTTCCAGGAGTCACCCTCAGCAGTGCAGTCTGCCGGCCTCCCCGTCGTTCCATAGACACTACCTTCAGGGGGAGGAGGAGAGGTCTCTTTGGTTCAGCAGTCGTCCACAGCCGACAGGATCAGCACTCACTACTTCAGATGTTGACACATCTTCTGCTGAGCCGGCTACTACTTCCACGGATCCTCTCCCCGGCAGTGCTAGCACCAGGGCCTCGACGACAGCTACACCTCCGGTCAGCTCAACACCAGCAGGCACTTCAGATCAGCAGCTACCGTCAGTCTCCGAGGATCCACCGTCCGACGACGACGACGACGATGACCCAGATCGCTTCCTTGCAGTACCTCGTCAGCTGGATCCGTAGATCGCTCCTTTTTGGGCTTTGATGCCAAAGGGGGAGAGGGAGTCAGGGGAGGGTAGCATTAGAGAGAGCTCGTGATCAGGACCTTGATGTTTCTTATTGTATTATATTTGGTGTTAGTTCATGGATATGTACATTTGTCATTTGAGCATGCTGAGCTTTTGAGACATATCTATGGATTTCGTTTGAGCCATTGAGTTCTTTGATCCTCTCTTTTCGAGTTTGCTTGTGTTTATTCGTGCCTTATCTTTTTCGCTCTCTCGTTATTTATGTTTATGTTGTCATCAATCACCAAAAAGGGGAGATTGTAAGCATCTAGGCCCTCAAGGTATGTTTCGGTGATTAATGACAACCATTATTGTGACTAATGAGTTTGTGCAGCTTTATAGATCATTATCGCTCATTTGGTTATATGTCAAAAGAGGCCCCTAACTTTCATTATTCAAAAAGGCGATCTCGGTATTTAACTCAATAATATGTCAAGACTAAGGATCTTTCTAGTCCTAAGTGTCATAAGGATGAGAAGGACACTTAGGTTAGTATAGGTTTTATAGTTTTGTAGTGATCGCACTATTAAGAGGGGTTTAGGCTTAGTAACTTGAGCATGGACATGGTCATTTGAAAATGGATGCACACAATGGTCACTCAGGTTTCTAGAAGCTCAAATAAGTGGTTCTCAACTTATATCTCAAGAAATATTTGGATTTCATTCAAGACTCAAGTCAGAAAACTCAAAATCAGAAAAATCCTTAACACCGGTTTAACCGACGCCTCAAGATTTTCTATACGTCGGTTAAACAGAGGTCAGCAGAGTCTGGACAAGTCTATACACCGGTTCAACCGACGATATTTGAATTTAACGTCGGTGCAGTTGTCCAGAGACTTGGTTTTCAGTTGATCAGTGGACAACTACACTCATCGGTTAAACCGACGCTATTTGAAATTGGACGTCGGTGCAGTTGTCCAATGACTTGGTTTTTCAGTTGATCAATGGATAACTACACTCACCGGATAAACCGATGCAACGACGGTTAATCTGGCCAAGCTGTAACGGCTAGTTTTTCAGAAGGGGTAGTTTACATTCACCGGTTAAACCGACGATGGCTATTGGAGGGACGTCGGATTAACCGGCGCTACGCAGTTTTCTGGCAGCTTTTTTCTCCAACGGCTCTATTCGTGTGAGCTGCCTATATATACCCCTCCAATGGGTCATTCTACCACTCTTGACACCAGGCAACACCCAAAACACTTATAATATAGTCAAGAGCCACCTTGAGCTTCATCATTTCATACACTTGTTCATTCATCATTCAAGAAGCAAGATTAAGGACTTGAGTAAAGAGAAGCTTGTGTGCATCCATTCTTGGTGATTGGTTCTTGCTCAAGTGAAGGCCTTAGCTTGTTACTCTTGGTGATTGGCATCACCTAGGCGATCTTAGTGATCGAGGTGATTCTCGCGGAGCTTGCCAAGGATTGTGGAAGCCCGGAGAAGAAGATTGTACGTGGCTTGATCTCCACCACACCGGGATGGTGAACGGAGACTCTTAGTGAGCGCCCTCGTCTTGGTGACTTGGGAGGTGACAATACTCTTTGTGAGTGTCACAACGTGGATTAGGGGTGTGTGCCAACACATCGATACCACGGAAAAAATCCGGTTGTCCCTTGTCCACTTTACTTATTCAAGCATTATCTTTCATGCAATTCATTCATGTGCTTGATTTAGGGATCACTAGTTAGCTCTACCTTGCTAGGCTTTGTCTCTTTTTATCCTTCCTAGCTTGCGTAAGTAGTTTAGTTGCCCGGTTGGTGAATTGGTGCCTTTCTAGTTTTGCATAGGTTAAGATTGCTTTATCTCGTTTTAGAATTGAAAAAGCCCAATTTCACCCCCCCTCTTGGTCCATCGATCCTTTCACTAGTACTTTCAAATGCTTAACCACCGCTACCACACACTGCGACCTTATCAAATTCCACAACACAGACGGGGTATCGTCTCAATCATGATACTGCACATAAATCCCGTCCGTCATCCTTATAGTGATTGCAGGAATATAAACATTACAACTCCTATATCGCGCGAGTGACAGAAAATCACCTGACTTCTACCGGTCCTATTAGCATAGCAGCAATTCGGACTCAAGTGGTAGTGTTCGGTACATCGGTTCCTGGAGTTATGCAACTAGGGTTTTCAAGCAATTCCTAAGGACTTAATGCATGGAAATATATATAAATAGATATAGTTTGCAGTGTAAATAAAATAGTGGTTATGTCCGGGGCTTGCCTTCTTGCGTAGGGTTGAGGGCAGTAGGGTCAAAGTTTTCCGAACTTTGGTTCGGAGCTTCAGTTGGACCTTCGCCGGCGTTTCCGGGGTCTTCGGCTGGTTCTGCTCCTTGTTCCGGAATCACTTCGTAATCACCATCGGCAAGAGTGGTCGAATCTACATGATATGCAAGGCTATAAGTTAAGGAATGCATATTCTTTTATGTTATTTCATGATAAAGTTGCAATCCAAAAAGTAGAAATTTCTTATTACATATATCATTTATTCTGCACTGGGCAGTCATTATCGGGTATTAATTATTTTTATCTAGACACATTAAACAATAGGGTTGATTACACTAAGT